>NW_010391315.1:593-20344 GCF_000710305.1 Buceros rhinoceros silvestris | reverse complement strand
GACATACAGTATGTCATTTTTAAATTTGTCTTTCTGGGTTTCAGTTGTGTGGTTTGTTTCGCTTACAACAGAGGTTCTTTTTTTTTCTTCCTAAATAAATTGGGTTAGCTATGTCTTGTTTTTTAAGATCAGAATGACTTTCATAGAACCAAACTATGGAAAATGGCTAAATACAACTATACTGCATGCGTACCTTAGTTTTTGCTGTGAAAGTATAAAGTCTGAAATTAACATATGATACCTGAGCAGCAGGCTATTCACTGCAGGCTGGTTTCTTGCCTACGGCAGAACTCAATTTGATTTGCTTCTGTATTTATAGCTTTTGCATTTTACAGAGTGCAAAACAGGTTAATTAAATAATTACAATATTTCACTATAACGGTATACAATAACTGTTTATTATGTAAAAGGTAAGTTGAAGAGAAAAATAAGAAACAGTACTTATGTTCAGTTCATGCATTCTGTTCAGCCACCTGCTACATGAGGTAGATGGAAGGTAGGAATCGTGCTTGTCCAATATCCATACTCCAGAGTACATCTTGATATATGAAAGTGCTTCAACATATTAAAACTAATTATCATTACAGCATTCTGAAATATATGTCTTTCTAAAAAAAATCTCCAGATATTTAAAGAAGATTAAACATATAGCATAGGAATTCTCTTTGTTCTTCATAATTATTTCACATACAACATTTCAAAAAGCAGTAACAGGTTGTGAATGGGTACCAAGTTTACTAAATGATTCAACAGAATCTGGGAAGATGTGAATCATTTCCTTTGGTGCCTCCTGTATACAAGCATGCTCTGAGGTTGCTACAGCGTGTGTGTATGAGACACTTTGAAGTTCACAGTAGTTGGAGCATCTGGCATTATTGTCTCTTTGTTTATATGAAAGATTATGTACTTTTCTTGTCTTGTTCAGGTGTAGTTGAGTGTACTCCAATACTGCTGAAGAAATTCACAGCTTCTTGATTGTTCAAGTACTTGGTTTCAGTTTCTGCACCTTGAAGTGAATTGAAAGATTTCTGATGTCATGGAATCAACTTCAAGAGTGATCTTCCCTTAGGAATGAGCCTAATCTGTAATTGTGATGTGATTTTTGCATGTACATTTGCAGAAGGAGGCAGATGGGATGTAACTCATGAAAAGAATTGATACAAACACAGAATTCAGAGGGATTTCATTACCAAAAATTCTTAAGCAACTAGTTTGGAAGCCATGATAATCATGCAGATGAGTATTGCTGCGCATTTCAGACTTGTCAGCATATGATAGTTGTAGCAGTTAGTAATTCGAACAGTTGGGTATGGACTTTTCCTCCATACCCAGCAAGAGGTCAATGAGCACAGCCGTTGTCTTTAATTTCCATTATAGCTGACCAACTGTTGCCATTTAGACCCAACCTGGCGACTAAAGCCATACAGTCATTTTATTTCCTCCAGGAGAGGAAAACAAAACAACTACTTAAGGGTCAAGGCAGGGAATAAGGGAGGGCTAAACACACCACTTAATGACCATGGGCAAAATATCCAGACTCGTCTAGGGGAAACAAAATCAATTTAATTCAGAACAACAAAACCACAACCAAATCACCAATTAAATTAGAATAGGACAGAGAGAGAGAGTAACAAGATCTTATATATGCCTTCCCCCACACCTCTCTCTTTTTCCCAGGCCTAGCTTTACTACTTCACACATGCACACACTCAGCACTGGAGGTGGGGGAGTAACACAGGATGGGGACACAGTCAGTTTTAACCTTCTACATGAGGTTCCAGCAGCCTGTTCCATGGAGCACATGCCTCACAGGTTTCCTCTGGCCATGTGGCATCCCACCATAGGAAACAGTCAGGCATGACACCTCTAGTTGACAGAGCTCAGCATTCCCAGTGCCGAGCCAACCTGGTACCAAACCTCAAAGTCACTGCATTTTTCAGGGGGTTCCTGGGTCTCTGCATTCCAATTCCTCTTCATTATTGGGGTCTCTGTATCCTGTCCATTTTCCCCCTGCCAGGGCTCAATGAGTCAGTTAACTTGTCATAGACAGAAGGAAGAAAATAGCTGTACCGGTCTACACTCAGCAAACCCCTACTGGCCACCTCGATGACCACGTGGCTGCTCCTTTTCTTCCATCCTACCCCCTCCAAAACAAAAAAACACACTGGGAAATGCAAGGTGTTGCCCCCCTTAAATAGACTGATTCTCAGAGGTGCTGATTGGCGCATCCTGGGCCAGAGGTGGGGGCAAAATTGGAGCTGGAGGTGTTTCGTAACGCTTCTTACAGGAACCACACTATCAGCCCCATCCCCCCGCTACCAAAATGCACCAAAACAGAGGTGGCAGCTTCCTTCCCCTGCTGCTGAAATCACTCCAGATCGTAAACTATAACACCAGCATAATGTAGATCAAGATGACCTTAAAGTCACTGCATATTCATACTTTTGAGGAGGATGTTGCCATATTCCTTTTCATTAAGCATACAAGGTGTATAAATTTAGCCAAGTTCATGAGCGTAAGAGCCTTTCTACCAAAATCACTGAGACCATTCCTCTGCTTAAAACTATACAGGCACTTAGCTATTTTTCTAGAATCTGACTGTATGGAAACTCTAAGGTGTGATTGCATTGCTATGTTTATTTTTGATCCTCTGTGCTGTTACAGTAAATCTCCAGATCTTTCACACTGTGCTTTGCATAGCATCATGGAATGGTCTGGGAAATGTACAGCTGGATTTCTTCTGTATGAATCTAAATCAGAATGTAAGCTTGACAATAGAGTTTATATTTTACCAGTTCATTACCAGTTCATATTACCAGTTCATATAGTTTATGCATATTACAGTTCATATTACCAGGGCGTTTAATACACAAAACTGGACTAGAGTTAGCCTAAGGAACCCCTGCTCACCCATATGCTTATAATATTTTTGGAATATTTTTGTTGTGCAGAGCCATTCTTATTGTGTCTTGTTACTTGGTAGCATATACATAACCTTATCTACAAGCATTTCTTCAAATGAATTGAAATGTATCAATATTTCATTATTGAAAGCATAATGGGAATTTGGTGCTTTTTAGAAATACAGGAGGGACCGAAAAAGCATTAGATTTGCAAAGACTTTTGTGGGCCTAGACTGAAATTTTCCTTCTTCATTGACAATTGAACTTTTCCTTCAGAAGGTTACTTGTACTAAATGAAATGTCTTTCAAAAACCTGTGTTTTCTGTAGTCTTGAATTTTTTGCAGATTGTGCAACTTTGTAAAGGAGTTAATTTCCACTTTATTTTTCAACACAGGAATATCAAGAACTATCAAATCCTTGATTTTTCAAGTAGCAGTTCAAACTCATTTCAGTCTCAGTAGGAAAACAAGCATTTTGCTGCTTCTCCCAGTGAAAGTAACCTAAGTGTTTCTTATTGTGCTGCTTGGGTCATCAGTGCTTGAAAAGACATCTCCTCTTGCCACAACCAAGTTGTGACTACATTCTACTTGGAACTCTGTTTGAAGAAAACTATCACTTGACCAAAAGCAGAGCATCTTGGAAAGCTGATTAAAATTCTGTAAATTGGCAAAGAGTATTAAGATTAATATTCAGCAATACTAGAAAAAACATAAAATAATTGTAATAAACACTATTTAGAGCGAACAGATAATAGGCATATGGACATAATAACTTAATAGGGGGTGAATTTAAGGCTAACAGGTAAGTGTTAACACATTCCTTGACGCTGTCTTTCTTCTTAGCATCTTCCAGAAGAGAATGGTGTGACTGACCTGGTTGAGTGTTGTGGAAATTTTGATATTGTGGCACTGAGAAGTTTAAACAAAACACTTTTTCTTTAGTTTACCTTTGAATGGAGAAAAGTCCTTTTTCAGTTACAGTAGGAATTTTGTGTTCCTTTGGTTTGGAATATCATTTATTTCCTAAAAACATTATCAGACTGGATCTGTAGCTTAGGTGGTGATTCTCCTTCCCATTTTCTGCATCTCTTGTCTGTCTTTCTCTCATTGCTGCTGAAATTCTGGCAATCCTCACAGCAGAGTTTAAGACTGCCACTCCGCTGACCTAGGCAATTGGCAAGACCTTGTTAGGGTACATATTCTCTTCCTGCCAAATTCAGTCCTCTTTCTCATATACTCTAGCTAGCTTGCAGTATTCCAGTTAACCAGTCTATAAATTATTTGTGCTGTTGTCATTTGCATTTCATGAAGAAACCTCTATGATAACCTCAACCAGGAAAGATAAATTTGTATTTATAAGAAGTGAAATTATTAGAAAAGAATAGAAATATAGATAATGCAACGGTTCCAGTTATATCTTGGTTTTATTCAAAATCCAGTCCTTACCTGCCTGAAACTTTATTCACAAAACTAGACAGACTCAGAAGCAGTCAAACTTATATAAGGATATTTACGATCCAGCCTTTTTTTTTCAAAATCCAGTGTGTCTTTTCTCTCAAATGCAGACAAGCTTCATTAAATTAACAATACAACAAAATCTGATTGGATTATAATGTTCACAATAATTTTTGTAAAGCAAGACAGGTAATGCTTTTTTCTTTTACTGCAGAAAGTGCAGATTTTTTCTTGAAGAAAATCTATCCTTTTAAGGTATATATACTTATCTCTGTTTCTTTCTAATTTTCAGATTTCAAAAATCATAAATTTTGACGTAAAAATGCTCCAACAGTAAAAGGAAGTAAATTAATTGTCTTGAAATATATTGACCTGAGTCTACTATGTAATTTCTGCTGGTATCGGTTAAGATTGATAAACTTGCCCTACATTAAAGTAATGTAGATAGAGATATTTTAGAGATATTTGTAATTCAATATCAAATAATATTAATGAACATATAGTGAATAAGAAACAACAAGTAGTCCACAATTGAGCAATTGAGTTGTCCTGTGTTTCACTGGTGCTGCTCACAGTTAATATGAGTTTATATACAAGAAGAATCAGCCTAAGTACGTCATGTTTTTGTGTGTGTGTGAAGGAAATAATTGATGTAGAAAATGTATATATGTTTTTAATTGTTTAGCATTTGCATTCTTAGGTGCATAAGGCATCTGTTGCTGTTGATTACTTCATCATTGGACTGTGCAATTCAGTCTTTTGACTATTGTATTGATGGATTAGATATTTCTCTACATTGTTTTAAGAAGAACTTCCCTTTAGAAGTGGTGTCTGTGTGACCTTTTGGAAGAGTGTCATTAAAGCATGTCCTGAATATGTCAGTTGTATAATGCAACTGACATTTAAAATCTGTCCCACTCAGAAAAGGCTTAGGAATATATGGTCAGCAATGTGCGGGAGCATCATCCACCTTCCACATGACTTTAATTGAAATTCATGCTTAAACAATCAGAAATTTCTCTGAAATTGCTGAGGTCTTCTAGTATGAATTTGTCCAAGATCAATATGCCGTTGGATTTACTAATTTCTCTCCCATCTGGTGATAGTTTTGAATATTTAAATCCTTTTCCCTATGATATTGCTCTTTTTTTATTTGTTGAGTATTTCTCTGCTTTCCATTTGACGAGCTCAGCGTGTGGGAAGAATATGTTGTATTCAAATTCTGATACTGCAAATGCTGTGTAGGCAGACCTTTGGAAATCTAAAAATTCCATGTAAGGAAACTAATCTTTATAATGTTCGATGGTAAAAGTTGCTGTTGATTTTGGTATAGATACTGTTTTTCAAAAATTGGAATAATAAATTGTGGCAAATTATGCATTTCTAAATCAGATATGCAGTGTTTCCAACTTCAGGAGTCCTAACGTGTATGAAGTAGGCTTCTCAAATAGTAAGTGTTTCCTAAAAATCAGAGCCAATGTCATGCTGTGGCACATATAAGAGAAATATTAAAAGGAAAACTATCGGGTTTGCTACTACGGTAACTGATAATTGAAAGTCAAGGAAGTTTTCAAGAATGCAGCTTAACAAGCTGCAAGGTAACAGGCAGACAAGGAACAGTTTATGTTTCCTGATGATTTAGACTGACCAAAAAAGATGTGAAAGGACATCTAGAGCTGACTATTTTTCATGCTTTAGGAAAAGAAAATGTTTTTCCTAATCTGAAATCAGTGGGTGTGGGTGGACTCAGCAGGTCTGGCACTCTTAAAAGGTGTGGAAAAGTACAAGTAAACCACCGGTAAACAGGAATAGGGGGGGTGAGTCTCTGGGCAGGAGGTGAGTCGCCTCAGAGGGCAGAAGAAAGGCCGGGTCAGTGGATGGATTGGAGGGTCGTCACGTCTCTGGGCAGAAGAGTAAACTTGAAACCAATCAGAAGAGGGCACGTGGACTAGAGTGTGTATATAAACAGGTTGTTTTCTAAGAATAAAAGTCTCTTGTTCCGAACAACTAAAGTATGTCGCGTTGTCCGCCACGAATATTGCGACAAGTGGACAAGTGGGAATAATTCTAGTCTAGCAGTAGTGATGGACACAGCAGGAAGAAGAGTTATTAGCAGTCACAGAACTAATCACTACTAAGAATGACTCATAAAAATTCAAGTTATAATTGCTTAGATATATCCATATGAAGAAAAAAAAGAAAAAAGGTTTAAAGGTACTTAAAAATTTCAATTAACATACCAGACTTCTGCATGGAAGTTTTGTAGTCAAGAATATTGTTGTGTAGCAGTCTGAATGGCTGGCTTGATATCTGTAGGGAAATCTTACAGAAGACAAGAAAATTCATTGAAATCAAATATTCCCCTGCCATTTAGGTCCCTCAAGAAAACTAGCTCAAATAATTTCACTTTCTCTTCTTTCTTTCTAGTTTTGGTTTGGGTTTTTTTTTTCCCTAGGACAGACCTAAATTCTCTTACCTATCTGAATAGAAAATAGTTTTGATACTCTGCGTCCCAGTGGTTTCTTCACAAGTTCTTAGTCCTTGTGAAAGGGACAAGGGATACACAAAATATCCAAATACAGTTTTGCTATAACAATACTGCAGAGGAATTTGTTCTGTCTTATGTGTAATGCATTCACTTATGCAGTCCATAATTCAGTATGTTTTTTCACCCATTGAATAGTATTCTGAAAGTATACACTGCTTCCTGAGAACTGCTTGTTCAGTGTTGTGGAACATATTACTGTAGACAGAGTGTATAATAGCTTATCCTTTTTTTCCTTTCTTCTTTTTTTTTTTTTTTTTTGGCCCTGGGCTTGTTGTCTTACACTTTCCTACACTGAATTGGATAAGTCATTACTGCTAGTTTTTCCAGCACTTTCAAATTATATAATCTTCTTTTTTTCATGTTGATTGACCCTTCTTCATTATGTGTTTTGCTATCAACATGTTTTAGCAACTTACCTCTCATTCTTATACCGATTGAACAAAATAGGCTGCAATGTTCTCATGGCAATCCTTCAGTAACCTCTTTCCAACTCCAACTGTTTTCTCAATATATGTTAATTTAGCTGCTGTACATGATTAGCTATCAAATAGCATGTTTTATGTTGGAGAAAAATGTGTTCAAAATAAAACTTTGCCAAAATCTTTTACTTCTTTCTTTCCATATCTCTATGTACTACAGCCAGCCCCTCTCATCCACAGATAAGCTTCCATTTCAATATAGCTGCTTTTTTGTATTTCATGTTTTTTTAATCTTATGATTAAAATTAATACAATATCGGTAAAACTAGCATCATCATGGTACTTTTCCTATTGATTCTAAGCCTTGGAGAAATTACAAGGATGCTTATTACTGATATCTTTGTGAAAGTTTATTGTCCCGATGTCCTTTTCATATCTCCACAGCATGATGCACAGCTGTCCTGGATAGTACATCTTTCAAATGTGCTAAGATGTGGCATATGTTCAAATGTAAATGTTTGAATGGTCCCGTTAACTCCTGTGGCCTTTACATGAATTGGTCCACTGAGATGGAGTTACACCTCTTTGTTGTTCCATGTGAGTGAATGTTCTGGTCCATGTGGGATAATATGATGGATTAGGAGGTATACAAGTTTATCGTTTATCTGGAACTTGCAGAAATATCTGCTTTGGTTTTCAGCCCCTGAATAACAGAAGACAGAATACAAAATAGTAATAGTTGCTTTTCAGGGTATAGAAACAATAGGTTTATATTTTTCATCTTTTTTTATTGAGTCCTGCTATCTATTCAGAGAAAAGGAAAATGCTACACGTGTGTGCTAGCTGCGGACTGTTTTAAACATTGATGCGTTAAGCTCTTTACAGCCAGCAGCCCAGTATGTAGACTGTCCTAGTGTGAATGGAGGCTCTAGCTAGCTGCTGTATGCCATCAGTGTTTGGACTGGTTGTACACAGAATGTGACATCTCAGTCACTTCTCATTTAGAAAAATAAATTACTGTAACATTAAGACCATACTTTTAACTCCTTCAAAGAAAGTTCTGTCAAGAGGTAGTAGATAGAAAACTCAGATTAAATAATAAATTTCAATTTAATTATTTCTTTTCCTACTTCCCCAAGTAGTAATATGGAATAGCCAAGAGAAACAGGGAAAAAAAGTTTAAATTTAAAGCCATATCAAATCCCAAAAATAAGATTACATCATCATTCAATCACCTTGCTTAGATTTGAAGTTATAAATTGAAATGGGAAGATTAGATGTTTCAAATTTTGCAGATTAAATTTTGCGTAAATGTTACAGCTGTTGTTTAATTTCATACAACTTAGTACTTTCATATGGGCTGTCTCAAACAGTATTTTTCATTTTTTCATTCTCTAGGAAAAAAAACCAGAGAAAGCTGATGAAAAGTGAGTATATAGGTTTACCCAATATAAGCAATCTGAATTCGTTTTGGTTTACAGGTAAGTAAGGATGATTTATAGTGCTGAGTTCCAAATTAGAGCAATTTATGACCAATCTTTCTCATTTTCATTACATGACAGATCACTTGAAGTGGGAAAGAAAATGTTTCCAGTATGCACATGTCCAGAGAGCAAGATAACAAAGCCAGTCTAGGATTTGGGAAGGGGGGTTTCAAAACTGCATGGTCTATACAAGATTACAGCTGAAGACCATCCAGAAACCTATCTTATCACAGAATATGGTTAACTGATTTGTTACATTTTAGAATAGATCAATGTGTGCTATATCCCATACTGCTTTCTACTTAATTTTGTTATACAAAGCCCTTATGAGAGGTATAAGTTATTTTCCTTTGTGCTTTTCTTCCCTGTTTTTGTTTTACCCTGTTCATATGAAAGCTGGAAAGTACATAGGAAGGTTCTAAGATGGCAGTGAAATTCCTCAGCAGCATCTAACAGAATCACCCTTAGCAGCTTTAAGAATCACCCTTTGGGCAGTGATACTGAAAAGGTCCTGAGACAGCTTGGGAATCATGTTGACAGTAGGTTTGTGATAGGTAGTAAATTTAGATGTTCTCTGATACGGAGATAGATACAGTATTAGCTACTGTATAATATGTTACTCATATAGCAAATAATGGTGTAATCTGTTCAGAAATATCTCAGTATTTACAGATAGGAATTGTCAATTGGTTTAATTAGGTTTTTTTATTTAATTGTTGAGTATTATGCATGCTCTTATTATATGACTGTAGTTATAGACAGTGTCTCTTGGTTTCTGCAAATGCTTAACTGTAGAGTGATGAAAGACATAAGTTGTTAATAAATACAAAATAAAGAAATTCAAAGTCCAGACTTGAATAAAAGCAGCCAATGGATAAACGCTAACTCTGACTTTCATGTAGAAATCTAGAAACATGGGAATTACCCAATTATGTCATTCCAGAATTCCATCCATCTCAGTCTCCTGGTTTCAGCAATTCCAGTGGTGAATGTACAGTGAAAGAAGACAAGGTTGACAATATGATCACCTTTCTCATGACATGTTCGTCCATTTTCTAGGATTTAGCAATTTAGGAATTTCCTGAGATGAAAGTTATATCAAAGCCATCTTGTTAACATACTCTGAATGGAATATTTTCTGCAGCTGTCTCTATTCTGTGGCAAAATCATTCACAGTTTTAAATGTGTGGTAGAAATTAGACTCTGTATTAAGTCTATTGTTCTTGTTTTAAGTCTACTACCTGATAATTTAATGGGGAGAGTAACACTTTACTCGGTTCATCACTTCTTCATGATTTCCTTACACCTTGGACAAATATTCCTTACCTCTTCTCCCCTGAGATAAGAAGTCCTGTTCTGTTTAATCTCTCTTTGGTAAGAGAGTGTGCCTGCAATCTTCCTATGATTTCCTCTGTATCTTTTCCAGTTCTTCTGTGTATTTTTTGAGAAGCAGTGGCCAGATGGCTGGTATTCAAAATGTGGACAACCGTAGATTCATCCAGTGGCACGTTGTGGTTTTGTTTGTCCTCATTTCTGTTCCTCATAGTTTCTAATCTTGTTTTGTGGCTACTTAACTCTTATTGGTGTTTCAATAGAAAACCAGGCAGCGACTACACAATGCCTCAATGGAAGTCGCTTATCTCTCTGTATTTGTGTACATATGTTGGGGGAAAGGAGAGAAAGGGATGGTATATGTATATACAATGTAGGGGGTTTTGGTTTTGCCACACATACGTTTTTTCCCTGTTCACTGATACTGAGCTGCATTTCCATTTTACTAGGTTATTTTGTATGATATTCTTCTGTAACTCTTAGGAATCAGTGTTAGCTTTGACTCTTCTGAGTAATTTTGTATCACCAAGGGCTTTGTCTCACCATTATTCACCCATCCAGTCCTCTGTAAGCAAATCATAATCATGTTGTGTTTCTAGTTAGTTCTGGCGTGTCTCACTTGCCACAGCTTCTGTGATTCTACTACAATATTATTTTTCCTAGGAATTTTCTTCTGCCCCCCACTGTTGTTTATCTGATCTTTCATGGTATATTTGTGTGTATCTCATACTGTAATCAGTATTTTATTTATTAAAAAAAACCTTATCTTTTCCCAAACCATATCTTTGATGCTATGCTTAATATTGTGATAAGTTTTCTGAGATATTGCAATTTTTATCGGTTAAATGTCATACTGTTTTATCTTATGATACTTAGCTCACTATTATTTTATTTTATTTTATTACAGGCTTCCCAAGGAAGTGCAAATAAAAGTTCAAGGAGCATCTGAATGATGCTTTCGGTCATATGATTTAGTTTGAGGTAGTCCTCCAAGGAGCAGGGAGTGGAACTCGATCAATGAATCAGAGAATCACTTTGGTTGGAAGAGACCTTTGATATGATTAAGTCCAATCATTAACCCAGCAGTGTAAAGTCTGCCACTAAAGTTTGCCATGTCCCTCAGCACCACATCTACACATCTTTCAAACCCCTTCAGGAATGGGGATTCCACCACTGTTCTGAGCAGCCTGTTCCAGTGCTTTACAACCCTTTGCTTAAAGAAATTTTTCCTCATTTCCAACCTGACACAATTAAGCCTGTTTCCTCTCATCTTGTCACTTGTTACTTGGGAGAAGAGACCAACCCCCACCTCACCTCCTTTCAGGTAGCTGTAGAGAGCAATAAGGTCTCACCTCGGCCTCTTTTTCCAGGCTAAACAACCCCAGTTCTCTCAGCCTTAGGACTGATTCTCTAGAGTCTCTCACCAGCTTCATTGCCACTCCTTGGGCACATTCCAGCACCTTAATGTCCTTCTTGAAGTGAATACTGAGTATAGTACTCATGATGTGGCCTCACCAGTGCCAACTACAAGGGAACAATCACTTCCCTCGTCCTGCTGGCCACACTATTCTGATACAAGCCAGGATGCCATTGGCCTTCTTGGCCACCTGGGCACACTGCTGGCTCCAATTCAGTTGGCTATCAAGCAATACCAATCCTTATGAATCCCTTCCAACTTGAGATACTCTCTGACTCCATGTTTTGTTTGACTGAAGTTTCATATATAAGGCAGTGAGAAGGCTTGGTTTGGATTTCAGCAATGCTATTCAGAAAATAAACATTTAAATAACCAGTGTTTTGAAGGGAGACCTGTCTGATCAAGATTAAACATTTTGAAAATGGGGAAATCCTTCATAACAATGTTTAATAAACTACTGTGGTTCTATATCTTGCTTTCTCTAGAAATGTGGTCACAGTGTGTTTCAGTAAAGTAGGAAAAAGATTATCTGTGGGGTTTTTTTTCCTTTGCTTCTCTCATAGTGTTTTTAAACACGTAATATGCATTACATAACTTTATATAATTACTACTGGAGAAAAAAAGAAAATATACTCTATATTTTGAAAGTGTAAGAAGATATAACCTTAAAGAATGTTTTTATTTATATTAGGGTATTGTGAAGTACCTTATTGTGTCAAGAATATATTCTTGCTAGAACCTTTTTCCACTTTTATTTATTTTTTCTCTTCAGCTGTTTTGCATATTTATTAGCTTCTTATCAGAGATACTTTGAATACAATTTTAAAATAGGAAAATAAATATTTCCCTGCTTTTTCTATCATGATAGATGTGAAGCAGCACATTTTCTGCATGGTGTACAGGGAGTTAGGCACGCAATTTCCATTAATAATGAACCATGCAGAAAATTTACACTTGAGAGATACATGTATAGGCATCACAAACATTAATCATCAAAGTTGTCCAGCATTCATGAGCTACTTTCTTATCCAAAAGTTATAAGACATATAAGAATTTAATTTCATGTTGAAACAGTTGAAATTCATCTGATTTATCTTACATAAAGAAATGTCACTATACAAAGGCAGGAAGGCTATCTCCTCTGCCATAGAGTTTAGTGAACAGACAGACCGTACCACTTCCCTTATGTGTGCAACTTGTTCAATACTGATGTTTACTTAAAGATTTCATGCATGTACTTTTCAAGCAAGTATTATTTTTGCTGTGATAAAACAGGTCTGGTGGTTTATTATGGAGCCTATAAAACTTGGATCTGTCACTTCATATATAAACTACTTCTCTCAGGAATTTGCTACAATATGTCACCACTTTCTATACCTAGGTACGAGTAGGTCTCTCTTTATCTAACAAGCTATCCCTCTGCATAGTTAGGCAACATTCATGTAAATATGTGTTTCCTGTAAATTTCTGAATATGTATATACTTTCCACTGTGTTACTAACTTCAACAGAGTGCACAGCAATAAAATTGAAACTACGTGTTAAAATTTGGAAGATTAACACTTCATTTTTAGTAGACTGTCAAAGTCTGTGAGAAAATCTTGTGACCTTGCTGGAAAATGCTGGTTTTCTTTGGTGACTCACATTTGTAGGTGTCTCTTTACTGGGCTCAAATAGAAAGAAAATATGACCAGGTTTTTTTAAGCGAAAGTACCTCAAACCAGATTGAAGACCAAATTCCAAAAAGTAGTACATATTATTTTTCAAAATGTTTGCAGTCTATGTTTGAAGCCAAGCTAGTATCTTCAGTGCCTGAAGAGGTAGCTACAGCAATCTGTTTATGAAGCCATGTCCTTATTCCATATTACTCTTGTTCTCTTTCCATAGGTAAAAGGGAAATGATACAAATAATCCGTTCTTTGAACCTGTATTAAAAACTGGGCTTTCATTACATTTTTTTGTGGACTTGCATTACATTTCGGTTCTGGCTGTCATGAAAACTGAGGCTTTTGAAATAGCTTATCATTAGTGTTAATATAGTTTACTTTAATAATAAAATACAAAGTGTGGTTTTTTATCCTTTACAACCTGTACTGATGACATAATATTTGATATGTTACTTACAAACTATGGTTTCTGTATTAGATCTCATAGTTTCATTGGTTGATATCTTGAAAAAGCATGAGGTTTCAGCATTTTTGGAATGTTTCACGTAACTGGTAGAATTCAAGCAGAAACATTGGTATTTAAGAATGGATTTTTTTGTAACAAAATTATTTCGTGGAGAAAAAAACCCCACCTTTAAACTTTCTCAGGTAAGAAGGGTGCAATGATTTCCATAAGTGTCCTCGATTTTTAGGGATATCATTCAGTTTAGTCTTAAAGCTACTATTTCTCCACACGTCTTTTATTCTCTAGCTTTTGGACATTTACTTGAGAATAGAAAGAAGAAAAAGTTATAAACAGTATGCTGGTTTTGAGTGCACCCCTCTCCTCTTACAATGTTGTTGCTTTCCCCAGTCTTTCTGGAGAACTCCTTTTTGAAAAAATTATTGATGAGATCAGTGGAATTGATATCAAACAATTCAGACTTTATCTTAACCAGTAGTTCTTTTCTGGCTAACTACTTTCTTCAAGAGCAAGCATACAGTTGGAATGAGTAATGCTGTGTAAGTTTCTAATTTCTGAGCTGTCTGTCACTGGAGAGTCAAGCAATAACGGTGACCTCCAGGTAGCATCATTAACAGTTGCTCTGAGACTTATTTAGGAAAAATAACAAAAATAATACTGTTTCTTTGATAGCGGTCTAGTCTGTATAATGTACCTCCTATTTCAGTGGGTTACAGAATACTGCACATGCTCCAGTGAGTCTCAGTGAACAGAAGGGAGAACTAAAAAAGACAGGCGAATAACATTTAGCAGTTCAGCCGCCTATAATCTTACCACAGTTTTAACAGATGGCTTTCATAGTGCTACTGTGCATCACTAAAAAGCCGGCTTACAACCTTAGCTCAGTTAAATTCCAGTATTGCATTAAATACATGGTGTATTCAGTGTGGGGGATTGTGTATATAAATATATTACCTGCCTGGAAGATACATCATATGGAATATCAGCATTGACAGTTCATGTGATGACATCACGACTCTCAGTATTAAATACTAGTGTGTCTTGTTACGGTGCTAGAAGATTCCTGCCATCCATTCATACAACTGCTTTTAGTTTCTTAACCAGGCACCAGCCTTCGTGCTCTTGGTCATTATATCCCATGACAGACTTGTTTCAGAGAATGAATAGGGGAAAAATTATTGAAGAGACCCATCTGTCTAGTAGCCATGATGCTGTTTGTATTTATACCTCCTGTAAAACATGTAGTTTAATATGTAAACGCTTAAATAAGAGCCTATTGTCAGCAGCATGTGTTTTGTAGTCACTCAATGGAGGAGAGGTGACAGTCCTGTACAACTGTTAGAGAATAGCAGCACCAATTATGTACATGTTAGTGCAATCACACTGATTACAGATGTTTAAAGCTTCCATAGGTGGAAGCTTCCATAGGTGGAAGCTTTAACTTCTCTTATGGTTTCAAAAAAAAGAGAACTATAGGCAGTAGGTAAAAGTAGATCAAAAGGCAGTAGGTATTTACCTGACCTATAAGCAGAAAGGAAGAGTATGTCATGTAATACTATATCTAGGACCAAGAAAATGAGACTAAGTAAGAATGTGGGTGACAGATAATAGAAAAACAAACATGATGGATATGGAGTTTAGAAAGACACAGTGCATTCTTGATAGGTAATTTTTTAGTTAGTAATAAATATACATTTTTCTACTTTTTATTTATATGCATATGTGTTTGACTCAGACAACATGATTAGTTACGCAGAGTTATCAGTGTATTTGTGTATGGGGAAGCTTAGGAAATGTATGGTAGAATTCCAGTTCCTCTCTGGTGGATTTAAGAGGTAACTTTAAACTTCTAAAACTATAGCAGAAGAATCAAGGATAAGCCTGAATGATACTCTTTCAAGAAATTGGAATGGAAATGTCCCCATGACTTCTGACATCTAGGTGCTTCTTTCCTCCAGCTTCATCACAATCCAGTCCTGGCAGCCTCTCCTACAAAGCTGGCAGCCATGTTGAGAGTCACAGTCACAGAACGTTACCTCTTCTGTGAACAGTTTTCAGAGGAAGCAAAGTCACCCTGACATTATGCTGAGAAATCACAACTCTTTCTTTTACTGTCTTGGGAAGACAGTAATAATTTTCCATTGTTTCCTTTAAAACTGCAACTAGATTTCCAGTATTATATTCTGTTTCAAAAATTGGGGTCTGAACTGAAGAGATATAAAGTGTCATGGTCAGGGAAAGTTGGCAGAAAAAAACAGAGTCAAAGAGGGATTATGTGGGAGTTCAAACAGGCTGTAGAAACACCAAGAGAAAAACTGAAGAAGGAGATTGTGAGCACTGTTGCTGCTCACATTGCCTTCCATTTATCTGTTTTCCTGACATATTTCCTTTTCAGATTTTCCCGCTTTGTTTCTGAAGCACAGGAATCCATGACCACTTCCCTAAATGTCATCTTAATTACAATCCAGTGAATTTAATTGGAAGTATCACCCGATGAGTTGAAAACCAAATACAGTCCCAAACTCAGTGCTAATACTACTGGGGCTTGGTGTATGCAGAGTATTCACTGCATGAAGTTCAGCAGAAGATCAAGACTAAAATCATTAGTTAGGCTGATTTGAAGAATTTGGAAACTGATTCTGCAGTAACCTAATTTGTATGAAGGCTGCCCTATGAAATTGTACACAGGCAAAGAGTAAAGTTATTTGTAAGGCTAGACAATTTTCAGACTGCTGGGCCACTGGAATCAAAAATATCATTTCTGTGAGAAAACTTGTAAGTCCAGTAAAATCATCACAAAAGAAATCACCAAAAAATAAATCACCACAAATCTCCACCAGAAGATCTAATATTACTAATATTATTTTTTTACGTGTTAATATAATTAAAACATAAAATTCATAATAGGGAAAAAACAAAGTCTAAAATAGTTAGGAATTCCTATTTTTATTAATTTTAAATATTTATTTAACTAGAGATGGTACTAAATAAAAAATTATTACAACTCGTTGTGTGGTATTTTGATCATGCAAAGAAGGTGCTGTCACTGTGTGAGAAGAGCTAGCAAGGATTCATAGGAGGAAAGAAGTTAGGAATAGAGAGGAATAATGTATTCATCTGTAGTTAAAAATCATTTTTGATTTTTTTTTTATAATTCAGTTGTCCCAAATGTGAATTCTCACTTTTTGCCAACTCTATATGTGACGATGAGAAGCAGAGTTACAAATAGAGAATAATGAAAAGAAAGCATTCATCATTCCAAACTGACTAGAAAACAGCGAGAATAAATCAGACAAATCAAGCATTGTGGTAACTGTTCTACAGTGTTATGCTTCTTTACACCTATTATTAATTGAATGACAATTCCTATTTATGGTGGGATGCCCAGGTAATTTGGATTCCAAATGGAAGATGCTTGCTATAAAGGACTTCAGCGCGTACTACTGAGAACTGGCTACTGATTTAAGGAATAACTTGTTGCTGGAACCAGAAAACTAGTCAATTTCTCTTTCTCTCTTTCTTGTTTTTTTCCCCTTTCTTTTAGAGTTATTAAAAACTACCAAATGAATCCTTTTTCCTGAGATTCTAGCTGCCATGGTAGCTGAAATCCCAAAACACACTGACATCCTGATCGCAGCGGAGTGTCACAACGGGGGACCTTTGCTCAAAGGTTTGAAATTACTAACACACATTCTGGTGAAGAAATGTACCTGTGGTGACATTTATGAGTACAATCTATTCAACATGAGAAATATCCAACTAAGTTAATAGTATGGCTGACAGAACCTGAATGGTCATTTTGAGCCTGTGCATCTTTGATTTCATTAGGCTTAAATCTTGAAGGGTTTGCTATTTTTTAAGATATTGTTTGAAGTTACCATTATTTTAAGTGTAACGTGAAATGTTTCTTTTAATGTTGCATGTGTACCAGTGTTTAGGCGTGCTGTACAGTCTTTTGGTAAGAAACATGAGCATTTGTAGAATATTGACGTTCAACATAACATCCAGATAAGATAATACTTTACTCAGCTGCATGATCATGATATTCCAGCGAACTTGCTATATAGGCAAGAATAAAATATTTGTAGTAAACCTACTATTACTCCATTTATTTTCTTCCAAAGTGTTGAAAAATAGCCATGTCTCTGCAAACATTTCTGTTTCTTTTAACATTTTGTTTCTTTTGGTTTTAGACTGTGTGTGGATTCTGCTGTGCTCCCTGAGTAACAGCTGTTCTCACTGAAATTGTTGTTTTGGTGTCATCCTTCTCTGCACAAAGATTTGCTATCTGTTTTCCTCTGGAGGCAGGGTCTTACTCATGATAATCCATGAAGTTTTTATTCTGTGGATACATACTCCTATCTAGAATTTTTGTACAAGTGAGATTGCTCTGTGTCTACTAGTTTTACATATGAAAAGAAAATGAAGAAGATTAAATTGCCTTGGTAGGTTTCTCTTCCAGTGCAATTCTCCACAAAATACTATGGCATGCCAACAACAATGATCAGCAATATCAAGACTTTATGACTAAGTATAGATTTGTATCATTAAAATAAATTCAAACTTTGAGCGAATGACTGGAATACTGAAAATGAGAAGCACTCAAAATGAGGAGATATAATCTATACACAGACTATTACACAGTTTAACAGAAGTGCAGTAGTAGATTAAAATTCGACTGACAATGAAATCAGCTTTACTCTCTGTTCCAGCAGAAAAGTGCTAACTTAAACTGTCAAAAACTAAAACAAAAAATGGAGGTGTGAGTTAATGATCTACAAAAAATGTATTTGAGAAGTCATAAATACTGTGTTAGGAGGCAAAAGTTCATAAGAAGTGGATCAATTTACAAACTTCGTTCAGAAATGCAAGGGCTGTTCAGAAAGAGATACCACAAACCTAAAAGGAGCTTTACTCACTCATTAGTGGTTTGATCATTAAAAAAAAAAAAAAGAGAAGACCTAAAATATGTCTTTTTAACTCAACTATAATCTCCATTTCAATGTATAGGTAAAAAGAGAAATTCAGCAGCAGCAGAGAGAAATGCCTAAATATAGAAAAAGAAAAGCTTTATGAAAAATATTAATTATTAAATGGAAAGAAAATATAACAACCCCTGGATTGATTCTGGGCATTATCATAGTAATATAGCACTCAAAATTACTTCAAGAGATTATCTTAGTCAACTCAGTGACAAAAAAATAAAGTGTGTCTAACCTTTCCCTGTAGGTTTTTTCCAAGTTATGAACTTGTTCTGGTATTTCAACATTTATTGTTAGAAAATATTCCAATGTACATCTTTTGCTGTAATGAAAGTTATTTCTTGTTGATATTACCCCGTTTCCTGGAAAATGATAGATGATGAACCTCAGTATCGTGCCATTCCTTTATTTGAAAGCAAGTCCTCCTCAAAGACTTTTGTCTTGAAGTCCCAAGACTTCAGGGCCTTGGGACGATTGGTGAAGGAATCTGTGGTATGGGATATGTTTTCCTCTCTCCTTCCAGTTGCGGGCAGTGACATTGGAAGGAACAGATGGGTCCAGTCCGTTAATACCTGGCTCCCTGGCTTGTGTCACCACCACAGTTTTGGGTTTTTTGACGATGGGATGTTCTACACAATACCAGGCTTGTTGGTGTCAGATGGGATTTACCATTCTCAAAGGCGGAAGAGGGTCTTCGCTCAAGAGCTTGTGGGGCTCATTGACGGGGCTTTAAACTAGACTTGAAGCAGGGAGGGGATAACATCAGGCTTGCCTGTGACAAGCTGTGGGATTACGTGCCATGGTTAGCAGGACAGGATGCTAGCTGGAGCCCTCAGCCTGTTGCTCTGAGGCAGGCTAGGGGCATTGCAGCACAGTTGAAGTCTTACAAAGAAGAGCTAGGGGCTCCTGAGGTAACAGGAGCCAACAGGGAAACATCAGTGAAATATCTCAAAGGAATTTAGAGGTGCTCCTCCAAAAGGTGACATGGCCAACAGCCCAGCTGAAGTGCCTCTACAGCAACACACGCAGCATGGGCAACAAACAGGAGGAGCTGGAAGCCACCATGTTGCTAGAAAGCTACA
>NW_010391315.1:0-531 GCF_000710305.1 Buceros rhinoceros silvestris | reverse complement strand
ATGTTGCTAAATAGCTGCAGCCTGGTTGCCATTACTGAAACTTGGTGGGACAAATCCCATGACTGGAGAGTGACTATTGATGGCTACAGGCTGTTCAGTAGGGATAGGGAAGGAAGGAAGGGCAGAGGCATTGCCCTCTATGTCAAAAAATGGATAGTGTGTGACGAGCTGTTCCTGAAATACATCCACGAGTGGGTTGAAAACTTATGGGTAAGAAAGACCGAGGCAACAAAGGGAACCTTGTGGTTGACATCTACTATAGGCTGCCTGATTAAGGGCAGCCTATTGATGAACCCTTCTTTATTCCAAGTAGAGGAGGCATCACACTCACAGGCTCTTGTAATGCTAGGGGACTTCAACCATCCTCACATCTGCTGGAAAAGTGTCTCAGCAAGCTGTAGGCAATCCAGGAGACTCCTGGAACGCATTGAGGATAACTTTTAGGCCAGATAATAGATAGCCCCACCAGAGGGGATACAATACTGGACCTAATGATGTCAGGTCATCAGTAATGTCAAGATTGGAGGCAGT
>NW_010391314.1:0-23019 GCF_000710305.1 Buceros rhinoceros silvestris | reverse complement strand
GGGGCTGCAGAAGTCACGCTGGTTTCGGGGGGAGGAGGAAGGATGAGGGGTCAGCATGGGGGCTGGAAGGGTGTGGGGGAGGCCAAGAGGATGAGGATGGAGAGCCGTGGCGTCGGGGAGGTGAAGGACAGTCAGTGTCAGAGGGTAGTGCTTCCTCTGGGGAACAGCACACTATGAGAAGGGGACCGGGCACTGGGAGCTGTGAGGGATGCATGTGGATTTTGGAGGTCTTGAAAAGTGATTTAGTAAGAGGTCAGCGATGAAAAGGAGTGAAAACCGGCCTGGAGACCACCTGAGAGATGGGCAATTGCATGAGGCCATGGGCAGCGAGGGAGCAGGACCTCACACCTCATGGAGCACCCTGTGTCAGGAGGTGGGGCCGCACTCACCGTCCCAGCCACACCTGCGAGCCCAAGGCTCCTCACTCTGCCTTTTCCCACAGGGCAAAAATGCACTGAAACGTCCCCAGCGTCACTGTCCAAACCCCCACTGAATTCGCGGGGAGCGAGGTTAAGAGGTCCTGGTTGAGGAAGGCACACAGAGCAGTGACACCATGCAAGGATGTGTGAAACCCAAGCGTGAGTGTGAAGTGAATGAAGTCCCTGCTGAAAAGCTTTCATCAGTTAGAGCCCAGATTGTGACACCGTGGTGTTGATGCTGTACTTACACAGCCAGAGGACAGCGGCGTTTCAGACCATGTATGGCTGTACAAAACATGCATAAATTGAAACAGACCAGCTAAAATATTACAGGTTAAAAGATGCCCAGTGCAGCCTCAATTAAAACATGAGGAGGTTTTTTTAATGTCCAGTTATTATTAGATCAAATAACACAACCAGACTAACAAAGAGATTAGAAGCATTTTCTGCTCTAATTATTTATGGAGGATTATGTGTTTGTCCAGAGCTCCAGCTCCAGCCCAGCACACTACCCAGTTTGCAGAAGTTTATAACATTGTGGGTATGCTCTGCTCAATGTGGGATTGTTGAATTTTAAATAAAAGTCATTATACATGGCTAAAAACCTTTATATTTTCATCCATTAGAACTTATTTCGAAAGTCATCCACTCTGACTAATGCAGAACACCCCCCAACCTGAAAATACTTCAGTCAACAAGTTGTTATATTTTCATGCAGTGAATTCCTGGGAAACTCCTGCCGTGAATCAGAGACACTGATGGCGGGGGGACTATCTTCAGGAGCATTTCTTTGCAGATATATAAACCACACAATGGAAAAACCATTCCTCTCCCTTATACCTTGTTGAGCAGTTGAAGCCAGGGATGCTCACGCTGTTGTACAGCTGTGTCACACCTGATCAGCCAGCACTCAAATCACCAGTTGCTTAGTAGCAGCACTCTGGTAACACAGGTGGAGTAAAGCTTCAGTCACAGAACCCAGGACAGGCTGTGACAATCCAGTCTTGCCACGCTGCAGTTCGTAGTGCTGTCCGGGACTCCTGTTTTTCATGATTTATCAGGTGCTGCCCTGGCTCACCTGAGCTCGTTGCTGACACCACAGCTGCAGCCCCTGTGGCGTGAGCTGCAGAGCCTCCTGATGTCACCATCCAAGCCATAGACTCTGACACTGGCACTGGAGATGGGCTTCCTCAGCTGGGAGCAGTCGTGCTGCCACTATCTTCTGCATGGGTCCAACCACGAGCAAATAATCTCACTGAATCGCCGACAGAAATCGAGTATAATGTGGTAGGGTTATACTGGCCCTGCTGGTTTTTGGCTGAGCTGGTGAGGGGTCAATGAATGTAATGGGGCTCACAGAGAGAACGTTGCCTTTCTCACAGGCTTAAAACCTTTCTTAGAAAAGTGCCACTTTCAGAGCTATTTGTCATACTTTTGTAGTGATGGTTTTCCCTCAGCAAAGCAGTTTTTTCATTCACTGGGAAGATTTTCTTCCTGCTGTTTACTTCAAATCCAGTCAGCCCACCCACAGAGACGCGCACTAGGAGCAAAAATGAGAAAGTTCATTCAGTCTCCAGCAGCAGTCCCCAGCCTTTGTGTAGCTGAGGCTCATTTGAGGAGAACTGGCAATGTTACTGTGTTTCTTCTAGGGAATATCTTTTCCTCTCTCCCTCCCTCCCTCCCCGTGGGGCTGCCCCCTTCTCCCTCCACCTGCTATTGCTGGGTTACGGGCATGGGTCTGTGCCCAGCAAGGCTTAAATGTTTGGGTTTGATACCTCGGCTGCTGCGGGGTGTGACTTCACTGCCATCAGGGAGGGACCACCCAGAGGGTTAAAAAAAAGCAACACAGGAAATAGTATCTTGGGTCAGTAAAAGAGGCGGGTCCTTGGATATATCTGGAAATTGATGAATTTTAAATAAAAGTCATCATACATGGCTAAAAACCTTTATATTTTCATCCATTAGAACTTATTTCAACTTATTTTGTGAACTTATTTCAACTTATTCTTCATCCACAGCTGGATGAAGAACATGGGATACAGGTCTTTCTCAGGAAAACCTGTTAGATAAAGCAGCTACGGAGGGGGTTGTGCTTCATCCAGGACTTTTGTCTTCAGATAAGCACATCACGATGCTTTTACAAGGATAGCTCTAGCTAAAGTGAACAGCCTTTCTCCTGTCACCTTATGCAAGCTCCTGAGTGATGGGCCTGTTACTCTGAGCAGGCTTTGATGTTGGCTTTTTGCTCTCCTTCCCTCTTTAAGGAGAGGATGACACTTGCTGTGGTTTACTAAAACAGAATCACAGGGTGCTACAAAGCCAGGAGTGGAATGAGGATTGCTTGAAATGAGTATTTGTTGGAGTAAAGGGAGAAATTTAAGGGAAGAAAACATAGGCAGAAGCAGCGACTTCGGGTAAAAGATTTGTATCATGGCCAAATATGTCTTGTGGACAACGAGTTCCTAAGCTAAACATTTCAAAGGACTCTGGGAAAGCAACAGAAATTGTCTGCTTCAATTGTCTCCAGAGAAGTGGAATGAGGTACCCACCCTATATCCCCCTACCCGCCATGGCTCCAGGAAGCAGAATCTGCAGATGTTTCTCCTTTGCGGCACGCCTCGCCGCTCAGGGCAGTCAGCTTTAACTGCTTCTGACAGACCCCACCGGTGAAGAGAGGCTGGATGTGCACTGATCCTCCTGCACTTCAGAGCACCCTACACCCCAGCGTGGTTAGCTACCGCCCACAAAAACACTTCTACTCATGGAGACCATCCAGAGCACAACAGCCCCGTAACCTTCCAGCCACCACACACCCCCTTCTCTCTGCCATATCCCGTAAGCTGAGGATTCAGAGCGTGCATCACAGCAGCTGGCAGAACCACCGATGGTTTTACCTCTGCGCAGGTAAGCACAGAGTTAGGCGGCGCCAGAAAACCTGATACGCAGTTCTAAAAATGTTGTTGCTTCCTTCTTGCCTTTCTGCTCACCGTTATAAAGAGTCACTTATCAGAACTGTAATGGGCTGTTTAATTGCTGATTATCTTAACCGAGCAACTTAACTGAGCAAATATTAGTTCCTTAATTTTAACGCTATGAGTGAAAATGATGAAGTGTCATGAAATATTCAGCCAAAAAACAGATGTAGAAAGGCAAGCTGAGGAGCAAAAATTACAACACAGATGGTCATGATGAATTAACTGAAGACACGAGGCTGCAGGAGGGGGAGATGCAAAAAAATGCCGTGGAGCCTGTAAGTAGGCAGATGTCAAAAATATCTGTGATTATGAGCTTAATTGCACTCTCTCTGATTGTTTGATTCCTAATGTACACTATTAACAAATAATAATCACCAAAGGACATTATCAAGGTTGTTGGCTTTTAAAATGACCACATTCAAAAGTTGTCACAGTCCACAATGTCACCTTTACAGGGGGAATAATTTTTTAAGCATTAATTCTGGTTATGCGATGAAAATTGTTCTAGTCCTAGAGCTATAATGGCTTTCACACCACATTTGCCTCTGTCTTACCCAAATATGTGCTGTTTCATCTCGCACTGATGCAAGTGTGACGGCTGTTGACAGATTGTCATTAGTCCCAGGAGGCTTTGAATTGTTTGTTCTCTTTCATCCAAAACTGAATTTTGTGCTGTCCAACATTCAGTACAACAGGAATTTTGCCATTAAATTCAACAGGACCGAGACTTTGTCCATACTCTGAGTTTGTTCCAGACTCTTCTAAAGTGAGTGGAGCTGATTTGGAAGAGAATTAAAGACAAAAAAAAAAAGGTAGGTGGGGAGGGTGGGAGGAAGATGGTAATGCTGTAGTTTCCTTTAATACAAATACAGACCATACAGGGAATCTAATTGTTGCTCCATACAGTGTAAAACCTAATTATATCACTGACACTTTATGGGGTGTTCTGTACAAGAAATACTAACTCTATCAGATACATCACCTTTAGGAGAGATCTGTAGGAAGAAAGACGACAAGAACACCTATGGAAATGCTTCGAGGGGTTGACGGTGGAGGACACAACAGTGGGAAGGTTCTCCGGAGGCAAGAACTGAAAACTCTAACAAGTCCTGGTGGTACCACACTGCGTAGTGCCTCCCAAAGAAAGTTGTGCCAGCTCTTCCCACTCTGAGGCAGACAGAGCTCAGGAGCATGCCCGTATCCTCAATGCTTCGATAACAGATGCTTCTTTTAAACACTTAAGAAAAGATGCAGGGTACATAATCTCCCGTCAGTACATCTTAAGAACTTAGAGCCTACATCCCACAGTCAGAGAAGCAGGATTACCCCTTTCCCACTGCCAACAGCTACTTAAGAATAAAGGTTTCTGAAATGGGCTTGTTTCAGAGGGGGCACCCTGTGGATATTTGGATTAAGCCCACATTCCCTGGGATATCACTTATATCCCCAGATTCTGTCCTGGGTCACCCAAACAACACGTGGAAAGAGCTGGTGTCTAAGTGAGTTTCAAGCCAGCATTTGGGATGCCTCTTGCACCGCCCCACCAACCTGCGAGCACTCAAACACTGGCCACAAGCATCAAATGCCTTTTGGCACAGCTGGAAACAACATCTGGCATGGGTGACTTTCTCCACCCGAGCGTGCAGACTGCAGGAGCTGCTCTGGCTCATCTGGGCTGGGAAAAGTCGGGGGGCAGTCACAACCATTTACTTACTCATTGCTGCCCAGTGGCTTTTGGACAGGCTAAGGGAGCGTGTTGCCTCTGCTGCCTCCTGACTTTGTGTTTGAAGCCTGGAAAGCCTGAGCGTTGCAGGGGTGAGGGGTGGGTTGTAGTCACTGCTTGCGGGTCACAAACAAGCCATTAAAGTCGGATTGCGAGGAGAGGGTGGGGAACTGGGGAACATCGGCATGGGTTTGGTTTTTTCAGATCTTATCAAACTTGTTCTCTTTAAAATGTGAATTCTTAAGGTAAGTCTTAAGATAAATGCCTGGAACATAATTCCCTCAGTTAACCGCCCATTTTCCAAAAGATATGTAGCATTACCCACCCACAGACCTGTATTTCTTTCAGTGTGGGAGGTCAACATTTGAAACTCTAATCCCACAAATGCTGAGATTTATTCTAAATCTAGAGCCTGAGTTATTTTTTTTAAATTTGATTTAAATTCAAGTGAACCATTGCTCTTTCCTTATGGCCATCCCCAGGCCACGCCATCCACCCACTACCCAGCGTTACACTGAGACTATCCAAAACCAGTACGTGTGGTGCCGCAGGGGAGCTTCACTGGGGAAGGTGTTAACTGCAGTGATTTAGCAATAGCACATGTTTTCAGTTTCTTAAGCAGACGGTGTGCGATGGAAGCAGATGCATCTAGTAAATTATATTCACAACACGTAGAGAGTCCAATCAGTCCTGAGCCTCTGTGCCCACGAGTGAGTCGTAGTACCTCGCTGCGGCACGGTGCTGCACACCACTGGAACGTGGAGCTCCATACCTGCATCACGAGGCGGCAAATGCCAAAGAACACGCGGAGGCTGTAGGGCAGCAGCTATCGAGATAGATTTGAAATAACTCAGGCTCAGCCCAGGTGAGACAGATCTTCTGATGTGATGTTTATCTGCCACCCCACCTTGCTGCATGACAGAAATCCTTTTGAGCCTGCCAGTATTCTACACCATAGCTCAAAACATTAATTATTTGACATGCTAGTGCTCATTTCCTTATCACTGCAGCCGTCAGTTTTCTGTTGTGATTCTAAATGGTTAAGCAAGCTGTATACTAGGAGGCTTAATCTGCTGTAATACGCCGTGGTCTGATGCACGCACCTAGATTGGAGTGTTACTTAAGCTTTAATCCCCAAGAAATCAGTGATTACCCCCAGGAGACAAATGGAGGGCTGTTTATAGTACAGTTGCTAGACGACAGTGCACCATCTGAAGTCTATTTGACCGGAGATTAACTGCATCTCAGAGGCTAACAACTCTCCCAACAACATGTTTATGAAAAACAAAGTTTAGAACATCTGGATTTCCAAAAGAAGAGAGTAACCCACTTATTACTCGGCATTTGTAGTGACACAGGGGAACAGTGAGTGAGGTGCAGAATGTTGAGGAAGGGGCTCCGAGGGCTTAGTCTGCAGAGAAGAAATGAGGGGGCAGCACAGCGGGGGCTGTGCACAGGTCCCTGCCACCCCTCTGCGCACTCAAGGTAGGCATTTCCCCAGCATCTATGTAGTAGTGCCAGGCAGCTGCTCCAAAGCCTTTCATTCACTGGCTCCCTCAGAGAATAAACCAAATATAGTAAAAAATTACAAAAGCTGTACCATTAAATCCAGCTCTTTCCCCCTCCTTTTCCTCTCCTGTGAGTGTTACAGCAACTGCCTTTGTTCCTCTTGGCAAAGGGGCTGCGTAAATGGTGCAGAGCTGGGCTGCGCTTATCGAAATCTATTTGGAAGCGCTCAAATAAATACAAACTGCATCACTCGTGTCTAACTTAACCGGTGTTTCCTTGTTTATTGCAACACTCTCGCACTTAGTTCTGCTGCTGCTTTTTTTTTTTTTTATGTTGTCTCTTCGACCAGTTATTTTTTCCTTCTTCTCAATAAAGAAAATGAAGCAAGGAAGGAATATGAGGGGCAGGGGAGGGGGTCCTGTGTGCGGAAGAAGCAGAAGGACAAGAAACCCAGCAGAGACTCCGAAAAACAAGATCTTCCTGATCTGTCCTTCAGATCCTGTTTTCATTGTTTAAGAAGCAAGTGTATGGATTATATAGGCTTTACAATATATGGCCTCTGTGTTGCTTGGCAACTTTCTGAAATAATCTCAGGTTTTTGCAGAGAAGGAGCTGTTCAAAGTGTACACGAGTGCTTGAAAACCCAATCCTCTTAAATTTTATTTTCTCAAAGCCTGGTCAGTGCTCTTTTGTCTGTTCTTGACACATAGCACAAGACTGTCACTTTCTCTTTACTTCTTGTAAAGTCCATGCAGGACCTTACAGACACGTGGTGGCTGAAATGCTCTTGTTCAACCTCTGCTTCCACAGGGAGAAATTCAGCAAGTCTGTGCAATTGTCCCATAATCGGCACAGAATAAAAATCCTATCCCTCCAGACCTTTTTCCTGCTGCCCACTGATATTCAGGGACTATTTGCACGGTGAAAGCTTATTCCCTCACACAAGGATTAAAGAATAAGGTCCGCTTTGCTGCCAGCTGGCAGCTGACCAGCTCCTAGCCTAGCAGTGGTACAGCAAGGAGGGACCAGAAAACGGTACTGACTTGCCCATCTCCATGCTGTGGAAGCCCAGGAGTTGAAGGTGGCCGCTGCTGGTGGCAAAGCCTCCTCCCAGCAGTGGTGGCTGGTGCCAGTGTCCTCCCTGAGCCTCACAGCAGCAACACGAGCAGCGTCACCTCCCCAGCGTGCCTGCTCCCCAGCTCCAGACCATCGGCTGGCCCAAGCGTGGGGAAGGACTTTGCTAGAGGAGCTGCGAGGCTTCTGTGATTGATGTTGCACAGGCTTGAGCACACACAGAGCTGCAGGGGCTGAGGAGGTCACCTCACCCGCCGCCAGCGCTGGGGCAGCATGAAGCACACGATGGCCATCCCTGACAGGTCTTCATCTAATCTATTCTTAAAGTCACGATGGCAAGGATCCTGTGGCCGAATTTGTATTTATCTCATGGTCTGCTGTGACTCCTGGGTCGTATTTTGCAGTGCTTTTGCCACTTGTGTAGTTGTACATTCCTAAATACATTATTTCACCTTCATTATTTCTGAATTTCATTCCAGGCCGTTTCCCCTGTTAGTCCAGATCGTTTTTAACTCAGGCCTCGCTCCAGGTGCCCTCAGTCCCTTCTGACAAGAAGATAATTGCAAAATGAAATTCTCCAGTCAGTCCCACCGGACACTAATAAAAATATCCAGCAGAGCCAGGCTCGTAGCACAGCCCTGTTTGAAATTCCCTTCTACATGGGGATAAAGGAACCAGAGAGAGCTCTGAGAGCGGTTTTTCTACCAGCACTTCTTTGTTATGGTACTTCAGCCACACCACAGTGTCCCTGGTGCATCATTAACTTTTAAATTGTGGCACAGAAGCCTCGTGCAGCCAAGAGCAGGGTTTGTTCTGCATATTACTGAGATTTGCTGTTCTGGACCACGTTGTTTCAACAGCCACCAAGACGAACACTATCTGTTCTCAGCTTGAGGACCGGCATAATGCACAGCACTGCAAGAAAAGCCCCCCAAAGCACCGCCTTTCTGCGAGATAAAGCAGCCAGAGCCAGCCCTAACTCCCAGGCCACCCATTTAGCCTCTGAAGCACATGAGAAATGTCCTCCCAGGCTGAAGCTTGCTGGAAAATTCAGAGGAAGATTTGATCCTGAATTATCTCCATGAACTTGAAGGGACAACGTGGACTTCACTGAAGATTTCCTCCCCATAAGCGAACCAGGCAAATCACAGACGCTGTGCTGAAACAGTTCGTTTCTCTTCTACGATCAGTGTCTCAGGGAGAAAAGCCAGAGCATGCACACTCTGGTTTTGCGAGGTACTGAGCTCCCTCTGTCCCTTACCTACCAGGAAATCCTAGAAAGTGAGGGATTTCAGTCCCTTATTTCAATGAGGAAAACACCAGTAGGTGTTAGTAGGTGGGATCGTTGGTTGAAATAAAGAGACTGGAGCTGCTGAAATGCTGAGGACTGGGTGATCAGGCAGCACTGCAAGCAAAAGCAGAGGCAGCCTGGAAGAAACAGTAGAAGGAAGAAGTTCTTTTCATATGCAAAAGTTGTCCGCCCCCTCATATCAAGAAAAGACAAGCCATTCCCTCATGGAAGTTACAAAATAATGCTGAACATCTCCGTTCAGCATTGCTTTCAAGTAATTCTCTGTAAAAAGACAGTCTCTGTCCCACTGTATTCAGCCTCTCCATGGACTTACAGCGGAAGAAGATGTTTGAAGTGCACCAGTAGGTACCAGTAATAGTCCCAGTCCAATCTCTGAGAGAGTCATTTTCCACACCCCCCATTTCCAGTGCTCATGGTCTGCGAAGAAAAGCCACGCACAGAGCTGGGCACCGAGGCTGAGCCGTGCTCCAGGTTGGGAGGGGACGGAGGTCCGTCGTGGCAGCGGGCACACAAACCTGCACAGCTTCCCCCGCAGCTCTGCCTGTTCGGAGGGGAATGCTGCAGCTCTGCTTACTAAGGGCTGCTGGTGCTAAATGCACACCAGTTACTTTCTCAACTCATGCCTGACCTGGAGAGGAATGGTTTAAAAGGGAAAGCCTCCTTTCTTTCCTAAGGACTGCTCTTACCATGGAAAGGCAGCTCAGAGCTTGCCCTACCAGGGGCAGACACTGTCTCATCTGAGAGCAGCCACTGCAAGGACACTCTTATTCTACTCTAAGACTCCTATTTCTCAATTCTCCCAAATAACATATTCCATAATATTCAGTGCTGTCTTATTTTTTTCATGCAGACAAGCCTGGAGTGCCAGCAAACGATGAAACAGCAACCTGACAGACCAGGCTACTCCCTTGAGGAGGCAGGCTGGGTGCTGCTGTCTCGGAGGATCTGTTTTAGCAGCAGGGAGCAGAACTGGAGAGATTCCCCTGGAAAATCACTGACAATAAACTAAAATACAAAGCAAAGAGCCCATTCCACTTGCAGCTGCTTATTGCTAAAGTGAAATTGTCTGTCAGCAAGGAGGACTAAACACACAGTATGTCATCCACGCCTGACAGCTCGTATCGTCTTCATTTTGTGAGCAGAGCTTCCTGTGGGCAGAGACCAGCTTTCTTTGACAGTCTGAGTGCTTTTACTAGGGAAGCACACACCCAGCCGTGATGCCGAGGGGAAGTGTCACTTCCAGGGTGAGATTTTAGTGCCGAACAAGCTGCAACGCTCACAGCAGAGGGTCTGACTGCCATCTTAGCGTCCCCTCCAGCTGCTGCTGGGTCACACCAGAAAACAAACCATCCTGCTGGTGGTGATCTCTGAAGAAGCCGTGCAGAGGTGGGGGATGCTGGCTCTGAGGAGAGGGCTGTGTTTAACTGGCCTTCCTTTCTGCCCGGGGGTGTAAGCACGTCTCTCTCCCAGGCTCCCAGCTGGTCCCCGAGTCTATTGGGACAGCCGAGCCAGGGAAACGAGCCTTGGCACTGCCTACTTTGCCTTGGTTTCTGATGTGCTTGCGAATATACGGCAGTCACAACCTAACAGCTCCGATGTAGAGAAAAACCAGCGCCAGCCTCCTCAGTTCCTCTTTGGGGAGCCCTGCTCCTCCGTTGCTCTGCCTACCTCCATCTTGGTCTTTGATAACCCAAGACTCATTAAAGGTTTCCCAGTACCCTGGGAACAGACCAGGGCTGCCTTGGGATCTGTGCCGAGTTACAATGCGGACGGCTCTGGTTCCTCTGCAGAGCTTACCCCTACACCCTCACCTGAAACGTGGTGTGCAGAGGCTTGGGGGCCAGACTCTGGTGCCTGCACTGACTGACCACCTCGCAGGAATGACGGGTCCCAAAGGGCTGTGTGCCCTGCGCAGAAGGAGCGGGTGGAGAAAAGGTCTCCTCAACATTTCATTGCCGATTTAGTGAACACGGAGGAGCAGATAGGCTACAACAAACAGTGCAGCAGGAGTTAGGACTCTATCATGAAAGAGAGCACATGTGTGTGTGTGTGAGGAAGACCGGGTGCCACTCTAGAAGTTCAAACGGCAGACCTGGTGACTTAATGTTTCACATCTCCTTTTTCCTTCTGATGAGGTACCTTTCTGACAGCTGCCCTGAATTCTTTGTATTCAGCTTAAAGAACACCACCACAGTTGTGTTGATGTCACTCTGTTCACACCAGCATGGGATCTAACCCATGCATACGTCAGAGCAGAGCCTGCCTTGGGATACTTTCACACTCTCTGTACCCTCGTTTCAGCCCTGCTCTGAACAAACCACCTATGCCTGTCACATACTCGAGCTTTAGGCTGGAGATGAGCTCAAGGCAGAAGATCAGATTTTAACCCAGCTCAGCCACAGGTTGTTGAGGGTTTGTTGTTTGTTTTTTGGGTGGTTGGTTTTTTTCTGCAAGTATTTATCCAGCACATTCCTGATGGTTTGGGAGATAACGATAGAAGATTAGAATAATATTATCTCTGCAAGGAGTGGTTTGCCATGAGTCGTGAAACACAGCTCAGCCAGAATGAACATGGTCCCGTACCAGAAGCTGAAATGCAAGAAAGCTGAAGGGGAGAAATGCTGATGTGTTTTCAGAGACAGGGCTACAGGAGGATTAGTCCTGTGATGTCTGAGTCCAGTGTTCCAGAAAGCGCCCGGCCTCTGCACAATAATCCATTAACTCTCCTGAAAGGCTTTGCTGTGGGTTTGAAAAGGGCCACAGAGAGTGACCAAAAAAAAAAAAAAACCCACACACACGGACTCATGGGGCCTGATCCTCAGTGTTGAACTGATGCTCATTGTACGCAATGTAGGCAAGAGAATGCTGGAAGGTGGAGGTGGGCACGCATGGGCACCATGACACTTCGTGAAGAATCAGGGCCAGCACTCAAAAGCTGAGGCGGTAGCACAAGGGAAAGAAGAAAGATTGAGTTGCAGTAAGCTGAAGTGTTCACTGAGCTGGTACAACAGCGCTTCTACTTTTTGCCTCTGTCATGCCACCCTGGTGCTTGACAAAGATAGATAAATGCATTTTTGAGTTATGATACCAACTGTAATGAAATCATAACACCAGCGGGAAATGCTGTTTTCAGCAGAAACGCATCAGTCAACTCTGGCAGGGGTTTCAGCATCCTGATTCAGATGGCTCTGTGACAGGATTTACTTGCACATTTATTCTTTAAGGTGTTTCCTGGCTATTCGAGCTATTATTCAGCTCAGTGGGTGGTTTATTTATTCTTTATGGAAGCTGTAACTGTCCTGAGAACTGGTCTTCTTTTCAGTAACCGAACAGGTACCATACGGAGAGCTTCTCGCCTGCCATCTGCTCCAACCTGGCTGGGAGGGACCAGCTGCAGAGGCAGCGATTATTCAATTTCCACTGACACCGAGTCCTTGAGGTCTCTGCTGATTGCCCCAACAGTCCAGTAAGTCTTACTCGTGATGTGCACAACTATCCAATAAGAAGAAGATTAAGACCATCTGTCTCATTAACAGCCCCAAGCCCTAAATGGTGATTATGCACTGCCAACGCAGGTAGCACCTCTGAGTTGAGCACAACCCTAACAATGTATGGCAGCCAAGGATTTGGTCACTTGCACTTCACGGATGCAATGCTATGCTCTTCTGCTCTGCTGAGGACACTGGCACCCCCCGCACAGCCAAACGGGGCATGACTGCTGGGGTAAGGTTTTGGCAGAGGTCAGCCAGCGTGTAGCAGGTGATGGGCGATGTGAAGGATGACAGCCTGTGTGCAGCTGGCACCTGGCATGTTGCTTTCCTCATGCTGGACAAACGTGGAGTCCTGGAATCTGTAAAGAGCGATTCTTCTGCAATAGCAGGAAAATGTGCGTGTACCACCTTAGCACTGTTTGGGATGATTTCACCACAGACATGCCTAGGAGAGGGCATTCTATGCACAACAAACGGGGGACGTGATTATGTAGCTTTAGCTGTCCTCTTGGTGAGGCTTTGGGCTGACAAAAAGACCTCATGCCACTGGGTAAATCTTATTTCAGAGACTACAGGAGTCCAGAGTTGTGCTGCAGGAATTGAATGTCAGCAAGACACAGAGGCAGGGAATTAGTCTTTCAGGTCAGCAAAAAAAAGAAAGAAATTGAAATGACAAAGAGTGGAGTCTCATTGCGGCAGATTGCTCTGCGTGGCTGTGGAGCACCTTGTGTTAGACGCGTCTGGAAGCAACAGAAAGAGCAGGAAATCAAGAGCTCCTGCTGTCCTCTAATAGCAGCTCTCACCTCCCTTGCCCTGCCATGCACAAACCTGCAGACAGGCACCTGGGATTTTTAAACATGTATTTAGCAGCCTTCCTGAAGGGGAAAAAATGCAAGGGGCACCCATATCTGTTTTTCATAAGTGTGCAATTAGGAAACTTAAGAGGAAGCTATTGACTCTGAAATAGATGCTCAACTATAAGATGGTCCAGTATCTTTAAAGTTAAACCCACTGCTCCTCTTGTTTTACTAGGTTTCAGATTAGGCAATTACTCAGGCATTGCCAAGTGAGCATGTGGGTCACTTGGGAAAAATGCTTGTGGAAAGCCAAACCCTCCTTTCACTCCGCGTGCTGGCTGCAAGGGAGTTACACCAGGCGCCAATCTTGAGAGGAGACCTCATCTCTGCTACGCCCCACTGGAGCCAGCACCGCTCTCTGCTTCCTATTAAGAGCTTGGCTTGGTCTAATGAGAGTGTCTGTGTGGGAAGCAGCTCCCGTGCCCAGCCGCATCTGCTGCCTGGCAGACAGGACAACCAGCACCAATTCACTAGGGTCTGCAATGGGACCACTGACATCGTGGGAGTTACCCGCACCCCTCCTGCAAGGGCCCCATCAGACAGAGCTGGCAGGTGAGCCTTAGTCTCTCCAGCATGTGAGTTAACACAAAGCTCTCCTGTATCTCCCTGGGAGGCAGCTGTCACATGGAAAATGCAAAGGAAATGTCCTGTTTCCTCTGGCATCTCAGTCTCTGGGTTCTGCAAACACAAAGCCTCTCCTCCCAGATCCTTTTCTGGGGGAGGTAGTCACATACTACCCCAGGTCCTGGTGCTGCAGAGTAACAGGATGCTGGTCAAAAAGGGGGTCACCAACTGCAAGCCACAGGGATGCAAATTCCAGCTCCTCCTGTGTCAAACCACAATTACTGAGGAAAAAAATCCAAACAAATCTCCATCTATTTCTTTATAATATTTCTGGCAGTATGTCAAAACAGTTCCCCATAACTTAGGAAAATGCTGGTGCCTTTCACCAACAGTAGGACCACCCAGAGCTGTTTGAGGCGCTGGTGATGTTGCTTTCACTGAGTAAACAAACTGTTATTCTCACTGGAGCACAACTCCAAAAACACAGACAGATGTGCGGAGGTGTAAAAAGCAGGATGAGGGGATGAATCACTGCTCATCCCACAGGCTTACGATGGGCTGGCCGGGGCGTCCCAGGCATGACAGCTCTGGGGACAGAAGAACTTCAGCAGTGGATGAGGCATGGTTCATTCATTCATTCCTAACATCGCTGCTTTTGCTTCCTGTGGCTCTAGCAGAAGTTTCAAGGTTCTCTGAGAAAGTTTAAAACTGTGTTTTCAAGGAGGGGGGTTATTTTAGAAACAGATGCCTTACAGCTGCAGTCACTGCCACCTTTGAAAGGAAAACAGCTGTCAAACCAAAGAGGAGCCAAGCTCCCTGCATGCCAGGGGAGTTTGGGATCAAGCGTGGGCTGATACCTGCAAGCAGAGGTGAGCTGCTAGGAGCGCTGACATCTCTTCCTACGTAGGAACCAGGCAAGCAGCCTTTCCTGATGCAGCTCAGCTTAGAGGTGACAATAACCAAACCAGTCCCCAATCTTGATGATCTCTGCCTATCAGTAGCATCTGTCCTCCCCATTGCTTAATGTGGTTGACTGTTTCTGCTGGACAAAAAAGCCCATCAGATATCACAGGTCAAAAGTAAGGCACTGCACAGAGCTGGAGGAGGATTTGGCCCTGGTGAGCACTTGGTGTCAGCAGCACCAACAGCTTTGAAATGAACCGGAATAGAGCGCGTGCAGTTTTACTACAAGATCATGCACCCCCTGCACCACAGACAGGGTTTTAAGCCACTAATATTTCTACCACTCATTCTGAACATGGCAAGTGTGAGCTTCAAGATGTCCCTTTCTTCCACAGCCTGCTTCCCCCACTAGTAAAAGCCCTGGTTCACAGTTACCTTTGAGCCAGTAACCAGCTATTTAGCTGCTAGAAACAACTTACACAACTCAGATTTCAGCGCCAGGCATGACCTGTGCCTGAACAAGTCTGTACCAGGTTACTCGTGTCACATCCCTGAGCACTGCTCTGGAAGGAGCTGGTGTGATGGCAAATACTGATCTGTCCTTGGGAATGATCACCACTATCAAAGCTGCATTATGCCTGCTTCAACCTAGCATGAAACTTTGTGTGTAAGGAAGGACTGCTGGGAGACTGTGCCATGGCTAACACTGGTTTCAGTGGGCACACATTTTTTGGACCTAGACTTGTGACATAGACATTTCAACCTGGGGAGGAAAAGTAAGGCCAAGCTTGGTCTAGAAACTACTGGTGAAATCCTAAAATTAGCATTAAACAAAGTGACTGCCCTAAAAAATCAGAGTGGCAGCTTGTGGATTGAGGATGTAAAACTGAAAGCCTGAGGATTTCTACTAGGCAAAGCGCTTCAGCTGGCACTGAGCATCAGCTGCTTGCCAACCAACACACACAGAGTCCTTCAGCTAAAACTAGAAACAAATTCACTTCTACATTCTCCTCAGGCTTCTAAAAAATGCTGTTTGATCCTAACAGCTCAAAGATAAACCGAGAAGCTCAGGACAAGCAAACCACCGAAGGAGCAGGATCTCAGAGGGAGTTTAGCCAGTTTGCCTGGCTGATCAATCGAAGACTCACTATTCAAACACATGGGAGCCCTGCCATGATCCAGTAGAGAAAAAATTTCCTCCAGCACCAAAATAGCCAAACCAAATGTGAATGTGCGTTACTACCCACACAGCACTGCCTGCCGTCCGTGAGATAGGGCATAACCGTAACCCAGGACAGGACATTCAGCAAATGCTGGCAGGACACTCCGTGCGAGGCAGAAATCCCAGCACTGCGTCTCCCGGGGACTCGCGCTGGGAGCGCTGGTGGTGCTGTGTTAGAGCTGACCTGCTCCTCTCCCTTTCGCCAGACTGTGCTGGCTCATTACAGCATGTGCCGAGACCTCTGTCCCACCTGACTTTCTCTTTCTGGCCCTCTCATGCAGACGCCTGGGCTCTTGCCAAGGCTGCTCTTTGTGCCACCTTAGCCCACCCCAGCTTCACCCAGCACCTTGCTGGGAAGGGGAGGAGATCACTCTGTCACGTCTGAACTCCTTCCCTGGCTCACTCCTGAGGATCACAGCAAGTTTCCACTGGCCTCACAAAACTCCCACCAGAACCTTTGTAGCAGCCTGTTTCCCAACGCCATCATAATCCAGCACAGCCACCTCAGCTCTCTGCACGATGCAGGGGCTGTGCTGGGGCAGGCTGCCAGCCCCACTTGTCCATGCCAACGTCACGAAACAATCATGAGCCCAGCAGGGAAGGACATCCCACGAAGCATCATTTGGGCATGCAGGCAGGAGAGTGGGGCTGCGCTCCTGGCTGGATTTACTGCAAGAGGGTCTTTGCGGGGAGGAGAAGCAAGATTTCCCTCTGAGCAGCAGCGAGCAGCACAGCTCTGGCCAGGCAGGGCGTGCTTGAAGGAGCTGGACCACTCTGGGGTCGATAGCTGGTGCTGCTGCCACCTCTGCTGAAATCCCATGTGCCTGCCGTAAGGTATTTTAATGGAAATTAAAAGCTTTGAAGAAGGACAGCTTGAATCTCAAGTGAGCGAAGGAAAATGACAGGCTAATTTTATGTTTCATTTTTAGCAGCATTATTCTGAAGCGTAGGATAATGGTTAACTGATTTAACCAGGTTCTTACTTCAGGTAGGAGAGGGAGAGCAAAGAATTACTATTTTTTTCCTTTCTTTTTGCAATTTGTCATTATAATCAAGCAGCAACACTCGTATCTTTAGCTAGATTTCCATATATAAACTTCTAATTGCCAATTAATGTGATAATAAGAATAGCTTTGCTTAAAAACAATAAATAGCACAGTAAGCGTGCATTTCGTTAGATTTGTGTAGTAACAAAGCATTTTACTTTTAAGTTCTACCCAATTTCCCTTCCCTTCAGACTGCTTGAACTCACTGGCGTGCGGTCCTTCAGAACACCCAAGAACATCCAGACACCAAGCCAAGGAGAGAGCAGCTCCCCCAAGGCTGCCCTAGGGAGGGGGCGTGGATGGCATTCATCAGCCAGGACGAGCGCAACAAGGTGGGTCCTTTCCAGGTCCCAAGCCCACCCTCTCCACAGGGGATAGCTGAGCTACTTCATCTCAACCTCCTCTCAAGCTCCAGCTCGAGGGACAGAGGTGCACGCCCGCTTTTTGGAATCACACCCAGAAGGTTCAGGTGCCAGCATCAGTCCCCAGCAGCAAACAAACTCGTGATTAAATGTACAAACAAAACTCCCAGGAGGAGTTTGTGTCTACACTGGGCTGAGGTGTAAGGTTAGACTAACAACCAGCTCTTCTGTATGATTTATACCAGCAACAGGAAACTCCCAGGTGAAATGGGGATTCTTTGTCTTTAGCCCAAATTACAGCCAACGCTTGGCAAACACTGGCCGCATGAAAATCCCCTTTTTCCTCTCCAACTGCCTCTCGGCTGGGATAGGGTGGAGGCAGAAGCAGAAGGCAAGCCTCCACAGCCCTTTCAGCCCCTCTTTTCCTGGGAGCACCTGAGAGAGCTCAAGTGGTTCGAAGATATTTCCCTTCCATCATCCCTTCCTTCAATCCCATCAGGATCTCTCAGCAGAAACACATGCTCGACTCCTGTAATTCCTCTTGCAGGGCTTGCAGCTTAGCTCCCGCAGCACTCGCTGCTTTGGCAGAAGGGGCCAGCATGTCACATCCATCTCAAAGCATCCTCCACCCCACGCCCCAGCTGCGTGCCCAGCAGCGTTCCTCTGACTTGCAGCTGGCACCGGTGGCTTTCCAAGCCTGCAGCCGGCACTTGCCCAGCACTCACAGCTGCCAGGTTCCCCCAAGGAGCCTCAGATCAGCAGGAGAACAGACTGTGCTGCCCTGAACCCCAGCAGAAGCTGTCCCCCTGCCTTCTCCAGTCACCTAAGATACGCTAACAGCTTCCCCAATAGCATTCTAAAACTCTTACAGAGAATGACGTTTTTAGGATGTTGTTCAGTAACACTCTTACACTGGCAAGACCCTTGTTAGTGAGCCAGCGAGCAATGACTGTTTTCCTGCCTACAGAAGGGCTGTATGTTTTCATTTCTCCTTGCTGACCACCTATCCCTGTGTGCTAATCCAAACCAGACCTTTATCAGCAACGCAAGCAAACCGACGCTGCATAGGCTGAACGGGGCAGGAACATCATCTGCTCAGTTACTCGAGGTGCGGACGGTCAGACTCCGATGGGAGCTATGATATGTATAAGCCCCCTACACTTAAATTCCCTCAACACTCAGGAGAATCGTCTTACATCTCCAAAGGTGAGGTCAGGAGACCGGTGCTTTAGGGTGCCATGTCCCCAGCCAGCCCTCTCTAGCTGCTGTCCTTCCTTTATCCACCTTTTCTGTTTGGTCTGAGATACATTCTTGGTGGCAAACACTCTGCTGTGGACCATTTCAACTCCACAAGAACACCGTCGTTTCTAAGTGCCACTGGAGCATAAGCAGTAATAGTGCAGGAGCAAGGAAAAAACCCACCACGGTGCATCTACTGCTCAAACAACCTCCAGGCAACTCCTTCCCTCTTCTCCGAAGTTCTGCCTTTAAAGTTTTCCTTCAAGTCTGCAGAGCTTCTGCAGTCAAGTCAGCTTCTGCTGTTGCTGTGAGGTCCATACATCCTCCCACCCCTTAGCTGCTGCAGCACCTCACTAGCTCTGGGGTTTGGTACAGTGTCACAAGGCAAAACCGGTACAGAAATCCACAAAAGCAGAGAAAAAGTGATCTAATAACAGACCAAGTATTTTCACTGTTTTTTTTAAAGCTGAGCCTGCATTTGATCTCCAAAGACCGATCTTTTTGGGTAAAGGGCACTGCCAAGGAACACACCTTTACTGAGCTCCCTTACAGCAACAGATTAAAAACTCTCTCCCATTGCTGCTCTGCATGCAGGGCACAGGGAGCAGGAAACAAATCCAGCGTTCCTCGATCCTCTGATCTCCTGTAATCCAGCCTGCTAGCCTCCTGCAGCAATCTCTCTGTAGCCCACCATGCAGAGCATGCCCTCGTTGCCCTGAGCCTGCTTAACCCAGCTCTACCTTAATTTGCACTAGCAGCGTTACGTAAGTTACTTATTTATTAATGATGACTCTCTTAAGCAAGCAAATGGGATGACATCACCCACCAGCAAAATACCAGCTGCTTGGGGAGAGAGGCAGGGAAGGGGTGAGCACGTGTCTGCACAGGTAACGCGCACAGAGGCTGTTTAGAGCCACAGCTGCAAGGCAAAGCCAAATCCTCCCGGGAACGGAGACAGGATCAGGGATAATTCAGGTTGGGAGAGCCCACAGAAGATCTCAGCCCAACCTTTTGCTCACAGCAGGGTCAGCAGTGATGCCAAACCAGGTTGCAGAGGGCTTTATACAGCCTGAAAACTTCTGAAGACGAGGACTGCACAGCCCCTCCGGGCAGCCCGCTCCAGCGTTCAGCGGTCCTCACAGGGGAAAAGCATTGCCTCCTATCCAGTCTGACTTCTTTCAGTGTAAGGCAACTTCTCCAATCGTGAAGCTGGTTTAAAATACCCCATACATAAAAATATCACATAGATGCATCTAAATCAATCCACATCTCTGCCCACATCTTTGTTCATAGCAGCCCAAACCTTCTCCAGCCTTTAATAAGCTTGTTATACAATATTTGCTGTACACAGCTTCATTTAATTTATCTGCAGGAGTGCAGGAATTTGTTCATCTCCTAAATACCTCAAGCAAGCAGGAACATTTGCAATAACGCAGCTAAAATGCCCCTGTAGCTTATGTTTTACCCAGATGCTGTGTCGCTCCCTTCACACCACAGCAACTTACTGTTCACGACGCCTCCAGGCCGGAGGAGCTCTGCCAGGTGCTTGTTTCCAGAAAGCTTCTTCCTGCCCAGCTCAGCCTTCCACTTGGGTCAGATGGTCCCACACCCAGGGCAGCACACCTCTGGCCCAGGCTGGGTGGTGACAGAGACACCACACTCACCAGCACCCACACGAAGCCTCCTGAGCACAGGGGGTCTGGCACCAGCCTTGAGTATTTATAGGCTGTGCTCTGAGAGTCAGAGCCTCAACCCCTGCAAAGCCATTGCCCTTCTGCAGGGCTCTACTCACCAGCACCTAATTCCACGTGTCTAAAATGTGGTAAGTAGGACCTGGTGTGAGCTGCTGCAAGGGTCACAAGGGAAAGTGTGTCCACCTGCCATGTTCGGAAACCATCTAGCAAACCTGCAGCTGGTGAAGAGGAGGGTGTGAAGAAGGGCACCGGCAAGCACCAAAATGAGTGATGCTCGTCATGCCCACCTGTAGAAGGGAGCTTTGCCTGAGGTGGTTTGGTGGCATAATGCAAAGTGGGATCATGCCAGCGTGCATCTCTGGGCCTGGATGCTTCTGAAGCTAATCTGGGTGAGAACAGTGCCGCCAGGTCTCAGCAGCCATCGTTTACGCTACGGTTTTACACACAGGCCAGTTCTGCGTTAGACGTGTGGTGGGAGCAAGTGCTTCCACCCACGCTGAGACAGCCAGTTCCAACTCCAAACTCAAGGAGGGAATCTAAATCTACTCATTCCCTGCCCCTGCACATAAAATGCACTTTCAGAATTGCCCGCCTTAAATAAAATTAAATGTGGGATATTTTAATTTATTTTCTGTTTTTCAGCCACTTGGGTGTGCTCCAGCTGTGTTGTAGAGCTTCTTTCTAGAAAGAAGAGTGTCAGACTTTTTTTTTTTTCCCAAAAAGCAAGACTGTCACAGAATTCCATAATTCTGTGGTGACACTCAGGAATAACAAAAAACCACGAGACCTTGCGCAGAAGCGATGAGAGCAGCCTGTATTGCCGCACTCATATCACTGAACTGAGACATGCCTGTGTCTGGGGAGGAGCACTTTGATGGAAGAACACCTCTAAATGGCAAAAGACCATGGAGTAAAACCCCAGGAAGCTTACGGAAGGAAGGAGATTTGCTGCTCAGGTGTTTTGCTCCCTGCCTTGCCTGGGGGACTGTTGCCAACATCAGTACCCAAAGCAAAGGTCAGTTTTGGGTTGATTACCTGCCACCCCTGGCCCTCCAAAGGTGGTGATCTGCTGCTTGCAAAGTGCTGTGTACGCATGCAGCAAAACACTTGTGCACAGAAATAACACTACAGGGGGCTGGAGGTTGGGAAATACTGGGCTTTTTCTTCCAAAGCTACCCTGAGTGAGTGAGTGAGTGAGTGAGTGAGTGGTATCAGAGGGCAGCAGCCTGCTGAGACAGCGCTGTTCAGTGTATACCAGGCTGTATGAAAGTCTTGCCTGTCATCTCATATTTGATCTAGTAACTTGTTCAAACTGGCGGAGAAAATGGGTTTCTGTAGGAAATTTCAGACTTCATAAAGAAACATGAAATTTCAGGCTCTTTAATTATCCACGCAAATTCTGAAGCCAGAGGAAGCAGGGGAAGCCATTAAAGTCTGCTCAAGGGAGAATTAAGTTAAGATTGCTTGAAAATGCAGTGTGTTTAAACGCTGCCCTTTGTGCTTCCAGAGAGCAAGGTTACTGGCTCAGATACGTCTGCTTATTAGGGGGAAGGACTCATCTGCAGCAACCCAGCTGAACAGGCTTCTGGCGAGAAGGGGAGAGCTGGCTCTTCTCAGCGAGCCAGCTGAAACCACGCTCCCGGATTGCCGGGGGACTGAGAGACCTCCCTTCTCCCTGTGGCTAGATTCCCCAGCAGAGCACAGCAAACCTACAGCCTGCAGAAGACTGTTCTTGGAAGTAAAACGCAGGGGAAAGTGGGTTCAGCTTGGGGGCTGCAGAATTCATTCTCTCCCGACCCCAAGAAAAGAACCCAGCATACCCTGAAATAGCAGTAACTGCCGTTACTGCTCTGTCCTTTCTAGTAGTGCAAAAGCCTTCTGGTCTGTTACCAGAACGTTGTGATGCCCAGTGTAAAAAATTCCCAGCAGACAACCCGTGGAATGCCAGATGTGCCTTCCCCAAGAGAAACGTGAGTGAGGTCTGAGCTTTCCAGCGGGGGAAAGGTGCAGTGGGCAGGTGAGGTGGCAGCAGCCGAGGGTGTCTTTGTGGCAGCTGGAGGCCAGCCAGCTGGAAGCTGCTCTAAAGCCCGCTGTGAGCCAGAAGTGAGAATTAATAACTACCAATAAATCAAAGAGCAAGCATTTGTACTCAGCCCATCTTTGCCCCAAGCTCAGATTAGTCACTTCTGGCTGCTCTCCTTGAGCCGTGTCACAAGCAGAGGTGCTCCGGCCCCGCACCAAGCAGTGTCATAGAATCACAGGCTCGCAGGGGTTGGAAGGGACCTCTGGAGATCATCCAGTCCAACCACCCTGATAGAGCAGGTTCACCCAGAGCAGGTTGCACAGGATCACATCCAGGTGGGTTTTGAAAGCCTCTGTAGAAGGAGACTGCACAACCTCTCTGGGCAGCCTGTTCCAGTGCTTTGTCTCCCTCAAAGTAAAAAAGTTTTTCCTCACGTTCAGATGAACCTTCCCGTGTTCCAGCTTGTGCGCGCTGCCCCTTGTCACTGGGCACCACTAAGAGCTTGGTCCCCTCCTCCCGACACCCGCCTTTTAGACACCGATAAGCGTTCATATCGATGCCGGCTCCTCCTGCCAGCTCCCGGCGTGGACGGGAGGTTGTTCCCGG
>NW_010391313.1:122018-122335 GCF_000710305.1 Buceros rhinoceros silvestris | reverse complement strand
GACGCGTCGCCCAAGGCTGTAGTTTGCCTCAGCCCGGAGCGGGGAGCTGTCCCTTTAAGAACCAGCTTGCCCAGGGTGTTCTGCCCTGCGCAGCCGAACCTGCTAGCAAGGAAAAGTTCTTTAGACGCGTCGCCCAAGGCTGTAGTTTGCCTCAGCCCGGAGCGGGGAGCTGTCCCTTTAAGAACCAGCTTGCCCAGGGTGTTCTGCCCTGCGCAGCCGAACCTGCTAGCAAGGAAAAGTTCTTTAAATAATGGATACGCCGCTCCGCCCATCGGGGAGCGGAGGGCGGGGGGGGGGGGGGGGGCCCCTCCCCCCCG
>NW_010391313.1:121048-121873 GCF_000710305.1 Buceros rhinoceros silvestris | reverse complement strand
GGCTCCCTCACCTCGACCAATAGGGACGGGGGAGGCGGGGCTCCGCGTCCAGGCTAGGTTGCGCCGAAGTACAGCTTCAAGTGAAGTTAATCTGGGGTGAAGCAAACAGAAAATTGTGGAGATCTTGTTGGTAGGAATTTTCCGGTTCTAATCGCGTCGTGTGGCGTTATTTCACCCTCTGGGGCAGTGGAGTTCATGTGCGTGGGGCTATTTTTCATTGTTTCGCTTTCTAATGATGGCAGAATATTAACATTTATGCAGGGAAGCAGAACAAAAGGGCTCTTAGACAGGAAATAAGGTGTTGAGAGGCTCAAACTTGACCGAGTTTCTTTTGTCATCTCTTGGCTTGCACCGCGTTTTTTTGCGTAGAAGGATCGAGTCGTTCCACCTTATCTTACGGAGAAATGTTAATTCTAAAATCGCGAGGATAATACTGCTGTTTTGGAGTTACACAATGTTACAGGAAGAGAGCTCGATTTTTAACTCTAACTTCTCTGATTCTGATGAGATTTGAGCTAACTAATTACGACAGCTGCTATGGGATTATTCAGTGATAGCATTTGCTCTAAGTCATTTGTCTTAAATTGTCTTTTGTTGTATCACTGAAGACTGCTGTGCTGTTGTCTGTATATTTGTTCTTGATGAGATGAATGTCTCACCAGGCTTTAGCATTTAGAACAAAGATATGTAAAAATTATGTAAAGCACTGCAATTTTTCTCCTCTTTTTTAATCAGTTTTGCAAAGTATCTGGGTCTGTCAGAGCTCTGATTACAAAGACAGGCAGGAAAATTGAGTGTTATTGCTCTGTGTTGCAGCTAGTACCC
>NW_010391313.1:108537-120937 GCF_000710305.1 Buceros rhinoceros silvestris | reverse complement strand
GGGGCGGGGGCAGGGGGTTTGGAGGAGAGAGAGGATTTTTTTTTTCTTTGGAATTGGTCAGAATCTCTTTTGAATCCTGTACTGCTCAATGATAACAGTTTTTATTTTTTGATAGATTATTTTCAGTTTCTATACCAGGTTTATCATATATGGTATTTTTAGTGACACTTTCTGCATCTGAAGGGTCTTGAGGAGCAGGAAAAGTACAATGTGCTCTGGGTGGCATGGGATGGGGTGAGAGGGAGGAGAGCAGGAAGCAGTGGGTCAGGAAGTAGGGGGTTTCTAATGCGAACAAAGATTTGCTTTTAATTGTCATCCTTTCTGCATCTTTGACAAGTATGTTAGATGGGACCACATAGAGAATGGTGAATATATTTTCTTAGTTCTCTAAATATTTCCTGGGGGTTTTTTTAAACACTTGTGTCTATATACAGCTGCTCCTGGGCATGGGAAAGAAATATTCATGGCCCTTATACTTGTTGAGTCTAAGGAGTTTGATGGGTTTTGTGTGATTAGTCAAGATGATAGAAGAATCGATGTGAAAATTGAGCAACAATCTTCCAAGTGACAGTGAAAAGCAATTGCTTAGACCTTGACTGAATGTAAACAAGTGTGGCTATTAAAGTGTACCTCATTCTTTCAGTTTTACAGTGAGCCATTTTGTTTTCTCCCCAAATGCTGGATATGGATTACGTTTATATATGTCAGTGTCTTGTCACTGGCATCTTGCCGTGCTCCGGTGGCTTATAGGTCTGAATTATTAATTCACTCTTGCTATCAGTATCTGTTTATAGCATTTTTTTAATGTTCTAGATGGTATGTGAACCCTGGAAATACTACTTTAGAATGAGCAGTGACTATATATGGTTACTTAGTTGAGAGGTGAGCCAGATCTCATGTATCTTGGGACATGTTTAAGATGGAGATATGTAAGTGTATAAATACCTGGATTTTGATTGATTTCTTAACTTAAAAGTGATGGTAGGCCTAGACTGACTGGCTAGATCAGTTGACTGAGGTGAGGGCAAGAAGAATAGTATAGTTTGTTGTAATGTCCATGAACTTACGAGTATGTCTATTTGCTTGCTTTTGTTTAAGCAAGTCTAACTTAAATACATGTGTGGCACTAAATACTGTGTTTAGCCAAAAGCTGGTTTTGCATAGAACAGGAGAAAAAGCCGAATACGTGAGGCAGCTTGGTTTGTGTTACTTGATGACTGAGGAGCCATCCTTCTCTGGTCACCTCTGCCCCCCAACTTAGTTAGGAGGGATGTGTGATCTGGGACCAATTTTCCTGACTTAACGCAGAAGTGAAATGCTCCGCTCTCTGGCCACATGTATACAATTCTAATGCAGGCTGTTTGTAGAAAGCAGATCTGCCCTAAAGGATAAACATACCGCTTTGCTGGCACAGCTGTACAACTTCTGTATTCAGGCTACAGCAAATGTTTCTTTCCTGCATTCAAAGCTGTCACTGGCAGGACCTGTGTTGTCCTCGTATGATGATTGGTTGTTCCAGCACTTCTTGTTCATAAAACCTTCTCCTTCACATGCTCCATCTGCACTTCTGAAACGCTGTGAATGTGTTGTGTGCTGTGGGATTTATGTGTCTGCTTGTTGTGCCAAGATGGAATATACAACTCTGATGTGAATAAGAGATTCTTAAAAGGGATTGTAAACCTGTGTACAAAATGCAGGACCCAATTTCATCTTCCTTGTTTATGAGGCAAAGGAGATCTGTACTCTGTGGTCCAGCGACTGCTGGTGGCACTTCCCAGTGTCATGAAGCGGATGGCCCACTGTGTGCTGGGATGGTAACCCCATACTCTGTTTCTGTTTAATGCTGCTTAGAGAAGGCTGCACGTCTCCATGGGATGATCTCTGTGAAACATACCCAGAGGCATTAGGGAGGGGAGAGGGACGGATGTCTGTCCTGCAGACAGTGACGTGGACTTCAGATCCCGGTGTGTTGAGTGCCCTCTGCTACACGTGGGGGCCTCCTGCAGCTCTTCCAGCAGAGTGGGTCGTGTGAGCAGTGCAGGCAAAAGTCACCTAGGCCAGCTTAAATTGTTTTAGATTAGTGGCTCGGTCCAACCCAACTGGCTCTCTTCCTATCCTCTTCCACCCCCTATTTTCCAAGTGGTTTAGTGATCCTTTCTGCTAATTGCTCCGTGCCAGAGGCAGAAGGGAGTGGGGGAGAGGAGTCTTGTCATCCTGGAGAGTTTCGGCTGTATCCAAAAAAGGGACATCTGCCTGTAATTGTAGAGGTGGGGTCAGGACTGTCGGCTAGTTTGCAGTTCCTAGGAAAGACGTGGTGAAGGGGTGAGCTCAGGAGCTGTTGATCATTGCAGCTGTGCTGTTGTGGGACAGATTGGTACTGGAGGGACAGCCCTCTTGGGCAGGCGCAAGGTCTCCTCACGGAGATAGCTGGCCTCAGTCTGGGTGGGGCAGATGATCTGGCCAGTGATGTTTACACTGTAATAAGGTTTTGTGAAAATAAGCAGTTAATTACACATGACCTACAAAGGAATAAAAATAGCTTGGATCTCTTCTTGCTTTAAAATTCACTTAACAGAAGCATGAAACATCTGGGATTTTTAAACCAGCTTATTTTTTTACCTTTAGAAATATCAGAACAGTAAGTCCTTCTTCCCTGTTCCTGTTGGATGTCTCAGATGTGTCATAAGCTTCTCAGCCCTTAATTGAAGGGGTGGGGTGATATATTTTTAACAGATCCCTTCTTCCAACTGTGTTTGTAGGGCTTTTGAGCTAAATAGATTAGCAAAAACAAAGCTTTGACAGTGCAAAAATTTTATCCTCAATCAAGTTGTGTTTTGTTGCTCATTCCCTAGCTGTTGACAGAAACTGAGGTGTTTTTTTATTTGAAAAGTAACTTTTTTGACTATTAAAGTATGCATTAAGAGATAAACTGAGAAATCCTAACTTGATCCATCTTCTGCTCCCTTTAGATCAATTAAGACAATCTTTTGAGTATTACTTAGACAAATGAACACTCAAGGTTGAGTATTTCCTAAAAATAGCTGCTTTTTAAGCAGCAGTCTAATAAAACTCACAGCTTTTCCTTCAACTTAATGGTTTAGCAATCTTGCAGAAGCTGCAACTGTCTCCAGGCTAAAGACCACCCCAGCTCAGCCATTCAGCCCTGTCAAGATGTATTTCTATCACAGGACTCTAACCTTCAGGATACTGTATTTGTCAGTCTGAAAAGTAATAATCTTGTATGTGGAGAACTGAACTATAAATGTTGTGGCTGGCTTGGCAGGCCCTGGCAACCACCCGAACAGTTTAACTAGCCCAGGGTTTAAGACATCACTGCACTAGTGTGGCCTGTGATTCATGATGCTAACGCATTTTTATCTGTGTGAAGGATTAGAGAAAGAAATACGAAGTAATAATCAAATTGGAGTGGGAGCTTAGTATTTTTGAGGACCGAAGTGAGGTGCTTTCAGCTTGTTTAATGAATGTGGTTGGTTTTGGTGGTTTTTTTTTTTAAAAAAAAAGGACTGAAGTTTTCACCACTAGCTTGACAAGGCAGGAGGCTGGAAAGTTTTTGTGTGTGTGCCATTGAATATAATTGGGCTGATGAAAGAACAATATTGAATGGGAAGGCAGAGGTTTTCCACTTAAGGATTTAAATTGCATTTGGAGGTTAGAGGCAAGAGAACCACTGATTCTGCAAAATGTAGAATTTCTGTCCCTAAATTGGCCATGTTCATGCCTTTTTATACAATGGGCTTTCTTTGAGCTAGATTGTCAGATAAATGACAACATTTAACGGGTTGTTGGACATGGTGGTTTGGAGGATGGGGTGCTGGTGAGAGGGGACTGTAAAGAAGGATAAAATTGTTTCTCTACTACCCCCTGTATGAATTGAAGATGTTTTTATAAAATCATGTATAGAATCAATGTAATGTTGCCATGTAGCAGAAGGTTTTCTGTGCAACAGACTGATCTTGCATTGGAATCTGCACTGTTATCAAGGGAGGGGGAAAAGAAGTGGCTGTGTTCTGAGTGTTGGACTGAAATGTTTGGAGATTGTTCTTCCTGCCTAGCTCCTTCAGAATCAGCTAAGAAGCTTGCAGGGTAGTTTTTGTTGCTGATACAGGAGAGTTTTCTAAGCGAACTTCACCAGAGCTCTTACACTGGAATGATGCTATCCAAACGTCATGCAGGTATGATGTACTGTTGGATATTGGTGTTGAGTCCTTGAATAAAGTGATTTTGTAGGTATTACATCAGTTATCAAACACACGTTACTGTCCTGGTGAAAACTAACTGGAAAAGTAATTAGTGTTTTATGATATCGAACACACTTGATTACTAACTTGCAAAAAAAAAATAGTTGTGACAGTAGGGAGGAGCTTACCTAGAACATGTTTTAGGGAAGAACGTTTAGAATTGCTCAATAGGATTGTTTTGAATATCATTGTATTTTTATGGGTTTGGAAGTATCCTGGGAGAGGAGGAGGGCAGCATTAGTAACAATAGGTCAAGGTAAGTGTGTTATTAAGTTACTTAAACAAATTGTCAGCTGAGTGTGACAAACCATGCAGGGGCTGAGGCTGGTGCTGAGATCAAGGAGTGTTTGATTTGTTGTGGACTGGCCTGGCAGCTGTGCCTGGAGGGTTTTTTGCCTTCCTAATAAGTCTAGTCAAACTTGACTTAGCACTTTGATTGTGATTTAAAACTCCTACACATAGCAGTGGAGTAACTGACTGGCTTTAAGTTTGTTCTTTTTTTTTTAAAACAACAACAAAAAATCTAATTTCACACTCTGGTCACTTAGTTGATTGAGTTGCCTTCCTGCATTTGCTTTTCTCTAACTTGGTGCTGTGAAACTTTTGACTGTTACATGTGGTCTGTTTCTGCAAGAATTAGCTTGTTATTCTGCCCAGTCATAATGTGACCGTGACCCATGGTCTTAAGTTATACCTAGTCATTCTGCGTATAAGTAAATCCCTGATTAGTTACTACCTACTTACCTTCTATCTCCCCGCTGCACAATCAGAATGCTTGAAATGTTGGTCTGCTCTGCTGATGAGTAACTCTGTCCTTGCTGCAGCTCTGACACCTTAATTTCTCAGACTGTCAAAGCCTGAGGTGAAAAATTTATTGGAACTTCTTTGTATGGCTTGATAGCTCTATCTGGTGAACCTACCCGGGATGTGAAATTTGTGTTGCAGTGTTGCTGGGTTTACTTAAGCAACATCAAGTTACTTGTTAAAATGGGATATGGGTTAAAATTAGTGATTTTAAATGTAAGGGGTACAAATATTCTTCAACAGTAGCGTGGGGTCTCTTTGCCTTCACAAAAAGAATGACACAGTAGAGATTTCTGGGAGACAGTGTTAGAGCATTGGGCTTTTGTTTCCCAAGCCATAGCAAAGATACGGTAGTTGTGGAATTAGCCTAGTGTAATGCAGCTGCTGAAGCTGTGGTGCCTGTGAAGGCACCTTTAGGCCCAGCTGAGGGGCATTAGTCTTGCTGATCTCTCTTGTTTCTGACTTTATACCATATTGAAAGGGAATATTATATATTGTGCTCTTTTTCATTGTTTCCTGACAGAAGCTCCATTAACCATTGTTTGTGAATGGAAGGGAATGAGCAGTGTGATAACTGCCAGCAAGGTGTGACTTTTTGAGGTTCAATACCTCATGAGCAGATTTTGTTCCCTCTTCATCTGTTCTGAAGTGTGATACAGGCTTTAATAAGCCCAGCAAAATAATAGAAGAGAGATCAGGCTTGCATTTTCTATGTTTGTCTGCTACTTTATATCATCAATTTTCCATTCTCTAGAAAGTGCTGTTATTCTGTCATGTGTCAATCTGTTCTCAGCAGAATACAATCGCTGTGGCAAGAGAATAAAAAGAAGTCAGATATACTTAAAGAGTTACTGTTCAAAATGCTTCTAAAAATGCAAATTTCTGTTTGTGGCCTGAGGAAAAAGGGGGAATCCCATGGCAATACTTAACATTTTGACCCTTTTGATTACAAGTCCTTCCCTTAAAGCCATTTATGGCTGTGTTTTTCTATGTAGAATTGTAGAAAGAACTCTGTACAAAGGTACCGTATAATAAATGGGGAGACAGTGGCATTCAGCCATGCTATTTTTAGACTATTGTGCTCTTAACTTGCTGATCTAAGTGTTCTGGACAGTAAGTGGGGGAGACATTGTACTAGAAATGCAGGCTCGCATAGCTGAAACTTGTCTGAAAACAAGTAGCAAACTTGGTTATCAGAAAGGAAGTTTACAGAGGCCTACCTGGAGTATTAGTAGGTAAAAAGGATGCCCTGGTGATAAAAGTCTGCATTGCAACCGTTGTGCTTTAACTTGAAAGCTGTCAGCTCTGGCTTTCTTGTCAGTTAAACTGAAATATGTGCAGTCTGTTCTGTATGGGCTTAGGAAAGAAGCAGAAAACTCCCTATTTTCTATTCTGTGATGGAAGTGGGGGAAAAATGCTAGTTGTCCTCAATCAGGTGTTTTTCCAATACTTTTTAAGCTTTTCCTAAATGATGGAGAGTAATGACCTCTCTATGTGAGCAAGTGGTGTAGTTTTGGAAACCTTCAGAAAGGAGAGTGTCTCACCCTGCACATTTCTGATGGTTGCTTAGCCCCTTATCTGACATTGTGGACAGTTAAGGCTGACACAAGGCAACTCTTACTTAATTTTCACGCTGACCTCTTAGTGATGTGTGCATTTTCCCTTGGCTTATACTATGAGTGAGGTAGCTTATACCTTAGAGTTCAGTTCTGATGCTAACTAGGTAGTTTCACCTTCTTCCTGCAGCACATGGTTTACCTTGTCTCCTCTGGCACAGAGCTGTAGAGCTGCACCATAAACCAGATACAAGAACCAATTTAAGCTATCGAAGAATGAAGTCCTCGAGGTAGATCAGGTCCTGGCCCAGCAACACTGGCAGAAGTATCTGAAGCCCCAAATTGCCTGTGTCATGAAACCATTGCACTGGTTACATATAAATATATGTTGGATGCATGTGTATTGGTTGCACTCAGATGTTTACATGTTGCTGTGTTTCAGGCAGTGTAAGATGGCAGTTGAGAGGAAACTGAGGAGAGATGTGGAGCTTCATGGTGTGACCACTTGATACAAACTTCAGTGAAACTTGATGGTATATTAAGGTGGTGGATGAATATGAGTGGCCCAGCATGGTGGCTACTGATCAACTGTATAGTATTTTCCTATGCTTTGTGCAGGGTGATGGGTTTTAGTATTGAGACTTTCAGTAACTTGTTTGTGATGGTGTAACCTGGCTTCCCTAGTGATTGAAGTAATTATTGAAGGGGAAAAAAGAAACAACAAAACCTCCTAGAATAGCATTAGGGTTAAAACAAAGTAGCGCCTTCGAGTCCCTTGGCTAAATTTAAGTGCGTTGCAAAACATGAGGAATGCAGCTTTGCCACAGGGAACATCCTACCGGTACCTCTTCGGCCGAAAACTTGTCCTTAAATACCCTCTTTGTTGGGTCAGGCTTTAGCTTTAGGTTGAGTTCCCCATCAAACCACAGTAAGGGTATTGTATAATTTTGAACACTTAAATTAGACATAGTGCATAATTCTAAATAGAGCAACACACCATGCATGATAATCATAGTGTTCTTGGAAGTTCAGTTGAATTCAAGATGCCCTAGCCAGAAATGATGATGATTGTTTTATTCATTAACAGCTGGGAACCCGGATATTAGAGCAGGACCTCCTTTAGCATTAGGCCCATGTAGAACTGTAACATTATAAGCTAATTAAAATTCTACATAGTGCTGTTTACAGAAACAAATTATGTGTTTTGTGCTTACTGTCAGTTCTCAGCAACAGGTGTTTTGTTAACAAGAGGCTGTCTATTTTGGGAACGCCTGTTAAAGCGGCTTTTATCTCTTCTGGGTTTGATATGCTTAAAATAAGTGAAACTTATGCTGTATTGAGAGAAGATAACTTATTCAGTGGAGCTCAAAAGAAGCGATTACTGCATCTGTATCTATTATTTCAATAATTATATGGGTAATCTTGTCAGTGTTTGAATCCTTCTTACAGATTATTTTTCATCAGTTTGTAAAGCCAAACCTGTTTAAAAATACTGCATGAAAGATAGTTTGTGGAGTTGCCCTCCTTCTGCATCCCTTAAACTTTGGTCTGGTATCTTCAGGGAATGCAGAGAATTAGAATCACCTGATTCTAATTTTACACAACCTCTGATTTCTGAAATGGCTGACTGCAATATGTGATGCCAAAGAAAGCAGAATGTAGGCTGTCGTGTCTGTTTCAAGAGTAGCTTTCTTATCTTTTATAGAGCTTTTTAGAAGGCATTTCTGTAATCTGACAGATTTCAAGTAAAGGGAGTTTAAAGGGCCTTGTAGAAATATGGAGAGCAACTTGAAGATTCCTGCAGTCTTTGGCTTAGGCACCTTAATGCCAAAGTACAGCTATGAGATAGCACAAACTCTAGAGGAAGGAAAAGGGCTCTTCAGGCAGTATCTGCAACTATCTCAGCACTGGTTCAGCTATGCATGTTGGAAATGTGGTTTGTGTGAGTTGATGAAGGAGACCGCTGATAAGCGATTACTGAGATGGTTTGATTTTTCTGATGGGTGTAGCTCCTGAATTTTTATTCCTCTTAGGCAGAGGTGCCAGAGCAAGCACTACCTAAAAGTATGTGCTTTTATTAGTAGTTGCATGTTCCATCACAAGTGTAACTTCATCTAAGGTTGCTGTCTTGTTAGAGCCAGCCACCTTCCAAAAACGGACCTGCTGAGCCTGTCTGGCTCTAGCCTTAAATCTTGGATGATTTGGATAAGCTAAACTGAGTAAGTACAACCTCATATTTTGAGAGAAAAACACTTCAGTCTCTCCTCTGGCTTGTGTTTGGGTAGGACCACACTTTTGGGTAATGTGACTAGTTGGGCAGCTGGCCGTTGTCCTCTCAGAATTCCTCAGAGGTGCCTCTTGGACTTCTCTTATATGACTCGCCCAGAGATGCAAGTACAGCTACAGTTCCCCAAAATGCCTGGCATGCTCTTTTCTCATGTTCGCTTTTCTTGGTCTATAATTCACTTAGTTGTCTTTATACAGAACAGCTACAGTTGCTGTGGTGCTCTCGGTGCTTTTAATGTTTAACTAGTTACCTTTGAAGGTCACTGTTGTTGCTGTAAACAAGCGTGTCCAGCTGCAAGGGTTGTTTGCTGCTTTTTTTTCTCTTGAACCCAAGAAGTGACTTCTGTGGTGTGTGGGGGGTTTGTTTTGTTTTTTCCACTGGCATTCAGGTTGACCTCTCTAAAAAGGCAGGTTTGTCAGCTTAAATTTTCTGATAGTCATCCCTGAAGAGTTAGAAACATAGAACAAGCTAGTGGTGCTCTTTCTGAAAGCATCTCCTTACTTCTCTGGACTGGAGTTTCCTGGGTTAGCTGGGGTTGCCTACAAATGTACTGTGCTGCTGGGGAATAAGTAGTAAATAAGAGGCTATAAAGTTTTCTCAGTCAGAAGAAATGACATTTCATTGAATTTCATGAAATTTGGATACTGTCATATGCAAGGGCCTAATTCTAGTGGTGCTGGAGTGTCAGTCTTGAGCAGTTAAGAAATCCAAATGTACCTGTTTAAATGTACTAACAATGGTAATCCTTGACACCTGGAGTTGTATTTTGCTGCTTTAGGCTCAAACTGAAATGCATGATAAATATGAGGAAGGTTCTTGAAGGCTTTATGCAGAATGCTGCATTTAGACTTTCAGGTGCCGCAGCAGTTAGCAGATGCTCCAGCATAAAGTAGTGCTCATTCCCACAAAAGCTCCACCCTGAAAACCGGTGATGTGAGTGGCAGCTTTCTGGAATTCCAATGCTGTCATGAAACACCTTTTATCTGTACTCTGCCTCTTTGAAAACCATGTAAACAGAATGTGATTCCTCCTCCTAGTCAATAAAATATACCGGTTACATTGCTCATTTTTTTTTTTTTTTTAGGATTAATCTTCAGTAGATTAGTGAACTTCATGGAATTGCCCCTTTATTTTTATGGTGACTATACTAAAAGGTTCGGAAGTAATAAACTTGGTTATACTTCTGTTTTTTGTTTGTGAACTTTAAGTAGTCACTGCATGTCATAGGATTTGCACGAGGTGAATGAAGAGTTTCTGAGGTACCCTGTTTTACAGCAGTTAATCTTTGCGAAGTACGGATTACTAGAACCAAAGGTTGAGTGTGGCCACAAGTAGTAATTACAGTTTCAAAGTAACTTCTATTAATAGCGTATGCAGACAAGCATAGAAAGCTGAATCCTTATTATCAGTGATCTTCTTAATACCAGTATAGAATCTGAGCGTCTTTGTTCTTGCCTAGTAAGAGTGAAGAGGTTGTAGTGAAACGTCCTCTTGTTCCTCATGTAACCTTGAGTACAAGAGCAGACAGCTGTGGTTAGCAACGCACACGTTTAACACTAGGGGCTTTGTCTATACCAAGTGTTGCTGGGTTGTATAATGATATAACATGGGTAGTATGATATTCTGGCTCACATGAGTTATGAAAGTTGCTAATGTTTCTTCTCTTCCTAAGAGCTGAACTCTCTTTTCTGTCCATCTGCCACTTCTGATAGTGCACTGTGCCTCATACGTGTGGTGCTTTTTTCCACCAGTGCGATTCTTTTACAATCTTTCTTACATCTTAAATCTGGTATTTACACTGTACAGGGAACGTAGCTTTCCTGGGGGTCCAAATTCTATTTATATTTTATTTCTCATACTGAAGGATTTAAACTTGCTGACTACTTAGAAGTGACAAAAAATTCTCTAACTCTTTCCATCTTTTTGTGAAGTTTCTGCTAGGAGTGTCTAATCTAAGTGTTTGAATTTAGCTTAAAATATGTCTATGCGTGAAACAAAAATAAAAAGCTGTTCAACAGGAATAGACCTGAACATAAGTCGGTACTGGATGGCTTGTCAAGTGAGTTGAGAGAACGTCTTATATAAGTCTTTGGTCACTAGTTTGACTTAATAGCGAAAACAAAATACTCATTATATAAATTCTACTTCAGTAGTTCAGGTTCAACTTAAAAGCATGCTTAGTTGTGAGGAGGAAGAAAACTGGAGGCCTACTGGAATGAATTGAAAGCTTTAAAATGCATGGCTTCTCCTGGCACTGAAAAGGTCAGATAACTCCTGTGTTTTGAAAAATGCAGCAGCTGTGCGTTCTGCTGCTGCAGGAACCAAGAGGTCACTGCCCGTACAGATCTGCTTGCCTAGTTGCTCCTTAACTGTGCTTAATTCTTTAAACTCAGAGCGTTCTGATGAAACTGGGTCAGAGTGTAACTGCACATGTAGCTATGCTGGCAAATCTGAACCAGCTGTAGGGCTTTTGCCAGGGTGAGCCGTAGATGAAATGACGTGTCTGACTGCAGCCAGCAAGCTGGGCCGAGCTGTGAGGGCCCCATTCAAACCTGCCAGCTCTTGGCTCCGTAGCAAGTTGCTGAGACATTGTAATGCCTTAAAGCAGCTACAAGTGACTGCTCAGTGAATGTAAACTGGGGCCTTTTGGCAGAGAGCAGCAGAGTAAAAAGAAAACAGGACAGTTTTGTGACTTGCTATTAATTTGTGAGTCTATTACTTTATACCCTGCTTCCAGCAGGACACCTGAGCCGCCATGCCTCTGCAAATTCCACTGTGAAGCGGTATGCTTGAACACAGCCTCTACTTTGGTAACCTCCACAGCGAGATTCAACAGAGCTCTGCTCTTAGACCTCTATTTGCCATTTGTTTTTATAAACCTGTGGAGGAATGCGTTTCCTCTTCATTCTTTTCTTTTTGTACCAACATGCCTTTTCATGTGGTGATACAGGTGATACTGGATGTCCATACCAGCACATGCTCTAAAAACAAACTGTACTTTTGTCTACACAACTTCATATCTTGCTTTTATTAGTGCCTGGGATGAAGCTTGATATGTTTAAGCAGCACAGATTACCATTTATGCAGTTTCTGCCTTGCTTCATAATCACAAAGAGAGAATGACCATTGGTACTGGTGCCACTGAAATCAGTACTGAACTGCTTCATTATCAAGGTGGTTATGATAGAGGAATTTGTTAAAAATTAGATTCATCCGTTGAGGTGAGTGTCAGCTGAAACCTATCAGCATGCTGATCTTTGACAGTGAGGAGAGTAGCTTAGACCAAGTGCTTTCTCTTTGAGAAGTATTTTCAAAGCGGGCATCAGTATGGTTCAAACTGTCTGGTTTGGTACTGCCGCTGAAGCAGAATGCTGTTTGGGTGGTCTCTTCTGCTTCACCATTAGTGCTTGGGGGAGAGCCTTCCCATACCAGTCACGAATTTTGGGAGTGTTTGCAGAACACAAGGCTGCTTGAGCTGAGATCTGCTTGCTTTC
>NW_010391313.1:86298-108407 GCF_000710305.1 Buceros rhinoceros silvestris | reverse complement strand
CTACAACTTGGAGTATGAGGTCAACTAGAATTCCAGAGACCTTTTTCTTTGGAATTGATAGATGAAGAGAAGACTGGCTTCTGTGTGGGATTTTTTTCTTGTTTGGGGTGGGGGTGGTGGGGGAAGAGATTATTCCTAAACTGTGTGTGTTTAATCCTGCTAAATGCTGCTCTCTCTGATCTTACTGATTAACATTTGAAGCCTGTAAAGCCATGGTATCAGTTATTTGAAACTAGTAGCACAGAAACATTTTAATTAAAAGGGAAAGGATGGGGGGGAAAAAAAAAACCCCAGCATCACAGCGCCTGCTTTTTGGTGAAGGGTGTACACAAGTATCTTGTTACTTGCTTTGCAGAGTGTTGGAAGAGAGAGCGTTTTCCCAGAGAACCAAAAGACTTATCCAGCTTTAGTGTTTCTACAGCTTCAGCTGTGTTCATTTTATAATTGGGAAAGTTCTTTATCTGATTTATTGTGGTTTTTGCTTGGTATACAGTAATTTACTCGCTGAGGTTGTGTGCTAGTGAGGGGGAAATGGTAGGACCTGTAGCAGCAGCAGTAAAGCAGGCTGTAGAGATGCCTGAAGTTGTCTATGACAGGAGTAACAGGAATGGATAGACTCTAAGCACCAAATTTGTAGGAAAAAAGGAGTTAGCCCGTGGAGCTGTGTGCTGCTGTGCTCCTAATGGTATTTTTGAGAAGAAAGTTGTCAGAGTTAGTTTCGGCTTAAGCTTAGCAATTTTTAGCTAATACAAAAAGATTGTTTATTCCATAATCTTCAACGAAGTGGGTATTCAGGGATTGCACTGAAGGGGGTTGTTGAAGGCTCTTGCCCTTCCCTCTAGTATGCTTCCTTCTCCTCAGTGCTCATACAACTGGTTATACAGCTATGCCTTAAAGCAAAGCAGGGACCGTGCTTAAAATACTGTAAAGAGTTTGGTTAGCTTTTTCCTTAAGATTAGTCTATCCCGCATTCAGAGTAACAGCATGACCCTATGAACATTGTGCAAGCACAGCTTGGAGGGAACAGGCAGAGCCCGCAGGTGTTTCCAGCAGCTTCACAAGCTCCACGTTTGTTGGGTTACACCTCAAGTTGAGTGCGACATACATGTAAATGAGTTGATCCCAAGACCTTGCTGTCTCTTCAGCTATGAAGTTGCTTCAAGTTTTGTACTGAAGCCAAGCTAGGAGACCAGTTTTACAACTACAGGTAATGTATGCACTTGGGATGTATATACAGTAGGCTTGATGCTCAGCAAGAGCGAGCTGCCTCTAAAAAAGGGTCATCGCTTTTTTAGCCTTGTCACTTCCTTTGCACTGTACATCAGTTCTCTGGAGTTGACCTTCTGTCAGATCAGCAAACTCTCCAGTCCACGAGTACAAATATTCCTGTTTTTTCTATCAGATGAATGAATTGATCTGACTCAAGGAATGGTGGGGGTGTGCAGCAGGGGCGGGTGCTGCAGGAGCAGGCTCACCCCTTTCACAGTGCTTCCAAGGCTGCAGTCTCGGTGGCAGCCCACCGTTACTGGCTTATGTCATGGCTGGGCTCAGCAATACTGTGACCCTTCCTGCATGAGGAATTACGAACAGGTTTGAAACAAATCATCTGAAGCTGAGCCAAGAACTGGGATGAGGGGAGGTCATTTCTCCCCCCAAAACATCTGTTCAATGATCTCTTGCTGTTCACGTTTGCTGAGATGGGGACAGAGTCTGGCTGCTTGATTCCTGTGTGAATGGAGAGGAAGAGAAGTCCCTGAGGCACAGAGCTGTGTAATCTTGGCCTTTGCCCTTGTGCAACAGTGGATGTGTACAGCACAGGCACATCTCAAGTGTGGTGGCAGGAACCACCAGCACTTGAATCTTTGTTCCCTTATATTTTCAGTTCCTGTTTTGAGCCTGCTCTGCTGCTGAAACAGGTTATCCACATGTGTCTTCAGCTAGACCCCCCACTCCTGCCCAAACAGCATGTGACAAACGTGAGCTTAGAATCTAGCCTGTGTTAAAACTAATTGGCAGAAGGTGGAGTGCTTGGTTTTCTAAGTTTGATCTTTTCCTTGATTCATTTTGGTGAATGCAAGCACTGAGAAGGGAAGAACAGCATGGGAGAGGGAGTCAGTAGCTGGGAAGTGAGAGCTTATTGTACTGGTTTGGTACTCTGAGGCTTTAGGGTTCAGATAGATCAGTTCATCTCAGCAGCTTACAGGCTGCTAAAATGTTGTTGTTCCTCTTGGTCACATGTCACCCCTCTCATCAATTCCAGTTTTTTGCCTTTGTGGTGTGCTTTTTTATTTTGAGGGGTGGGGTGGGTTTGTGTGTGTGAACTGATGGAGCTCACTGAACTGTCAAACTTCCTGTGGTGGTGATGGCCCTTTTTTCTGGTGACTTTTTTGGTGGCTCAGGGTGAAGGTCCAGCTGAATGCTGGAGCTGATGTTTCATACAATCCCCACAAGGTATTGTATTGGTTTGAATTTCTTATGATTTGACTTCATAACATTGCATCAGTTTGATCCTATCTCTTCTTCATTTTATTCCTTAAATATTAGCAACCAATGAAGGATCTTCCGCTTCCTGTGGCTTTTATTAAAACCCTTCTGAAGAATTCCTGGCACTTCCCCTTGGAGATGTGAATGTTCTGGAGGCTCATGCCAGTGGCTTGTGCTTTGGCTGGTGGCAGGACCCACTGGTTAATGAACTCGGGAACTGGCTGAGCTGGAACTCAGTCCAGCTTTTCTTGTTTTTCTTCTGGGCATCTCTGTGCACCTTTCATAATTTGTTTATTGACTTGGAGCAGACTTTTTATCACATCCATGTTAGAAATTGTTATGCTGTGATTGATTGCATTAGCACCTGGTCCCTTCAGCAACGGTTGTGTTGGTGAGGAGGAAAATCAGCAGTAACGGAGTTCCTGGGTGCTGCTGGAAGCTGTTGAACAGAAGGGCAGTCATGGTGAATTTCAAAAGCCAGCATGGAAGGGTTCTTCTAATGTGCCGCTGTCCAAAATTAAACGGATTAATACTTGTATTGTGACATTGAATCTCTATTATCCCTTGAAATATTCTGTTCAAAGTGTTTTTTTAATTAGTCTTTCAGTCTTAAACGTTCTGTGCCTCAAGTGACTTGCATAAGGTTTCGTCTTGAAATTAGTTTGAGTTACCAAAGCACAGAAAACCTGTGCACTTCTGAGATGGCTTTGCTGAATGTTGGGCCCAGCATAAGAATCGAATTCCCACGTGCACTACTCAAAGTTTCATTCTAAAGGGTTGTCTGGAGAAGGGCAGGAATGAAAGTGCTCTTTCAGCTACAAGTACAGTACTTCAGCAAAATCAAATTTAGCTGTAGCTTGAGGTCAATGGGGGCTTTGTACGTGAAAGCAAATGCTTGTGTATTGGGGAGGGGGAGTGCAGTCAAACAGCTGAAATAAGCTTAATTGCAGGTTGAAGTGGAATAAGATACTATCAGGTATTTTTCTTTCTGCCTGTACATTTTCCTTGTCTTATCTTGAACACGTTCTCACCCTCAGAGTACCTCATTGCTGTGAACAGAAGACTTGGCTGTCATTTCTGTGTTGTGTTGTTAGTTGCTGTGTTTCTGTTAGCTTTGCAACTCAGAGGTTTGCTTTTGAGGTATCAATTTCATATGCTTTGGGGAAATAAAAACAAAATGCAGTGGATGTGGGGGTGAGAGGAGAGGAGGGTGTTTGTCTAAAAACAAATAATGAGAAACTTGTTTGTATTTGGCTTCAAATACATCTTACGTAAAAGGAAATCTTTTTACCCTACTGTACTTCTTGCTGTGGTTTAATCTTGTTTTATAACTTGGCAATTGGTGAAGTATTCAAATATCTTGAAAACACTTCCCCTCTGGGTTTGCTTTGCTTTGCTTTTGAAAAATATACTGATGGTACTTGAAAGATTGATTTTTTTTTTTGTTTTTTTCGTAATATTACTTATCTTTGGTTTGACTTGCAAGAATTTAAATTTTCCGTGCTTCAGCCTAATTTTTGATACCTTGAGATGCTTGGTTTCTCAGTGAGTTGTGTTCTTTTAATTTTTAATCGCCCTTTTGGTATCAGTTTTAATTTTATCTCACTGAATGACAGATGTCAATAACTGATTCATGAGTTACACCATTTGAGACCAGTTAGGAGGCTCGGAACACTTGAAAATGGTACTTTGTAAATTTCTGGTATTAAGAAGGTTTATAGATATTTACCAGCCAGGGACAAAAAAGCCCGAATTGTGCAGTGTTTATGGAAACTAAATCTAAGGACATTATGAATTGCTTTGAAATTTATCTCTTGTTTCTCGTATTTAGTATATTTTCACAGAGTATTGATATAGAGGAGGTATGTGTTCCTGGTCTTAACATTTTTGACTGTAAGGGTGATTTTTTTTTTTTTGGCATGTAAAAAATACAAATAAGACAAGTCTTGTGGTAAGTAGTTATGTTGTCCTTCACTGATGATGTCGTGACTAAACAGTAACTTGTGAATTCGTGACTACTGTTAATTATTATGTAGTGAGTAAGCATGTGTTACTGTGCTTGTCTTTCATTTTATAGATCTCATTCATAGCACCAGGTCTTCAAGTCTCAAGAAGAGTTCAGCATAAGTGTCCCGCTCCCCTACCTCCCCTTAACTTCCTGCTAGAAGCAGTAATACTTCCATTATTTTCCAAAATGGCTTTTTGTGGACCATTTATTGAACATGAAATGGTGGGGCTGGAAGGCTCCGTATGGGTCACGCCAAGTGTATGTGTAGCTGGGTTTTGTATTAATAGGTGGACTTAACAGACTTTTTAGGAAAGGGCATTGAGTCACCCACAAGGCTGAGCTAGAGGAAACTCCAGATTTTCAAATGTCAACTGTGAAAGAAGGGTTTTCTCTAAATACTGGGTTGTATGTTTCAATTTCAGGTTTATAGAAGGGAAAATGGCTCAAGAAACTAACCGTAGCCAAGTGCCTATGCTTTGTTCCACTGGTTGCGGATTTTATGGGAATCCTCGCACAAATGGCATGTGTTCAGTGTGCTACAAAGAACATCTTCAACGGCAGAACAGTAATGGTAGAATTAGCCCTCCTGGTAAGTAATGATAACGTGTGTCTGTGTGAACAACTCGGAATGATGCCGTAGGCAGCAGCTTGCTTCCTGATCAGGTCCAAATACTAGAAGTGTAGAAGCATTAGTGCGAACCATTTTATTCAAGTAACTTACCTTATGGAGGGAACATGGATGAAATGCTGATCATATAATCATGCTGTGATTAATCTGCTTCCGAGAAGAGTTTTGCTAATACCTTTGGTATTAATCTGAGTGTTTCCAATTTGAAGATACAAAACGACTGAAAAAATACTATACCAACATTTTTTCCTGAAATTACTAACAGTAGAGATAACATTTAGCTTGGGGAATGTTTGTGGAATGCATTTAAAATACAAGTATTTAATTTCTCCAGGCTGAAGCTGAAGGATTAACCTGCAGACTCTTTTAAGAGTAGTTTCTTCTGACTTAAGATACAGATACTTCTTGTTCTTTTTGGCTCAGTGCCTGTGTACTATGGTCTTTCCTACAAAGCAGATTTCCCATTCAAACTGTTGCTGTCTTCCTATGTTCACTCCCTGGAAGAAGCTAGAACACCCTTCCCCCTTTAAATTAATGGTAGTGTCTTCAGAAAGAGGAACCCTTTCTCTGCTCTGTGCACCCTAATGCTTTCAACTTCAGCGTGTTCTGCTGGGGAAGGAGGGTTAGGGAATGCTTCCCTGGAGCCTCTGAAATGGCTCTTCTGGCTTCGCTGAATACAGCAAGGAATCTCATGGTGTGCTCTTGAAGACTTACCTCCTTGACTTTAGTATTAACTTGACTCAACATTGAAGCAGTAGCTTCCATTGAAATCTGGGGGTCTAGGTTCTACAACTTCAAAATGGATCCTAAATTGGTATTTGGATGTTACACTACTCGATCTCACAGATACGTCTTGCTTTTTTAAAACAAAACCCAAGCTTGTGATGTCAGAATGCTGCAGTTTATGCTGAGTTTATGCTGTTTGTAGATGCTTTAATTAGCAGAAAATAGTAACTATTTCAAAGCTACAGCTTCAAAATTCTGTGCTGTGTAACTTCAGGGGGCCAGGGGCTGGAATGTGATCAAAATACAGCCAAACGTAATTACTTTTTGTAAAATTATGTTTCATTACGATATAGGCTGAGATTCAATTACTTCCCTGGCTGGTGTCATGGAGGGTGAAGAATAATTTCATTGTATAATTTTTGTAATCCCAGGAAGTAGTGTAACACATTTTACATTAGTGTCTTCCTTCCAGCAACTTCTGTCGCTAGTATAACTGAATCCTTACCAGTTCAGTGCACAGAAGGCAGTGCCCAGGAAACTCAGTCAACTTTAGATTCTACATCGACTCCATCTATGCAGCCAAGGTAAGCTGTTTCTGTCTGTTCTGGGTTTCTATGTAAAAATCTGTATCCAGATGATTAAATGAAGTGTAGTGATGCTGTGTAGTTAATGCTAGGGCCTGGATTAGGAAAATGGGTAAGCTTTAACTGCTAACTTTAAAGCATGGGATCTCTCAGTCAATAGGAGCTGATCTGTTAGCTACATCTTGCATTCAAATGCAAATTTGTCTTCAGAATTTAGCCTCAAAGAGAGCATTGCCAGCTTCAGGCTGTTCTACAGAGATTTGTCTGGCTGGTCTTATGAATCCAGGAGGTGCAGTTGGCTGTACCTTTACCAAAGGAGAGCTCTTTACATCTTAAACTTGAGGATTTTGTAAAATGGCAGAAAGCTGTTTACTGGAGCTCTCAAATAAATGTACAGTAGTGTGTTAAACTAGTTGCTTTGCTAAAAGTGGAGTGTAAGAGAACAGGGCAGAGGGGTCTGAATCTTGCTACAAGTTGTGCTACTGCACTGATTTCTTACTGATGTCCAACTGGATTATTCAAGGAGACGTAATGTCCTCTTGTAAACCACTCAGACTTAATAAGTGCTCTCCGTTTGTAAAAGCTGAATATTTTTTTATATTTAGTGGCTTAATTTCTGTTTCAAATGACACAACCAACAGTGACTTAAGTGATTTTGAAATTTTTCAGGTGAAAAATGTTAGTGTGTTACACTGTGGAAGCTAACATGCAGTAATAGTCATTCCAACTTTCCTTTAAAAACTCAGAACGTAGTAAAACACAGGCCGAGGGTGATTTCATCAGTTAGTGTTGGCTGATTCTGTTCAGACTGTGTTTTCTGCTCCTTAGCTTTTTATAGGAGGTGTTATCTCATGCTTGGATCCTGCAGATGAACTGAGAGCTAGGTGCCATGCTTGATGCTATATTTGGTCTTTTCATTCTGGGTAGAAAATAGATATCTTACCCTGATACAACTCTTCTGGTATGTGTTTAAAAAAATAAAGAATATCATCCAGGTCAGTGCACAGAGGTGAACCAACTACAGTGCTTTGGGTTTGTTTTCTCACTCAACCTTATAATACCATGAAAGAGGGGAAAAAAAAGTCTCTTTGATCACTCAGTTGATTACTGGTTACAGGAGAAATGAGTGGATAGTTGCTTGTAGGCTTCACTTGAAAAAAAAATTGGTGTCACTTGGTGTTTTTCCAAAACAAAAGCAGGGATTCAGCTTCAGTCTCTGTTAATACCTCAGTTATGATAGTCGGAGGACAAGTCTAGTAATTGACAATGCCCTTTTTGTAGGTGACCAAAGTTGCAGGTCAAGACCTACATGCAATTCTTGGTAATTAAAACCACGAGTCCAATGCCCTTGCTGTGTCGTGGACTGCTGGTAGGGCTTTGCAGGTTCGTGGGCTGCCAGCTAATCCGTAAAGTGAATCCTTAAGTGGAAAGGGAGAAATTGGGCAAATGGGATAGTGGTACCTCTCGCCTGGAACTGCAGCTCTGCTTTGTTTCCCAGTAGACCTGCTGGGTGAGCAGTGTGGCTGTGAGTGACAGTATCGAAGCTTTCTCCCGTAACTGTCCATCCGTTTTCATTTGTCCATCCAAGTTTTCATCCGTGACTCTTCAGTCATGCTGTGATTTTAGCAGTAAGGCTGACAGCACTGGGAAGTTTGGCCAGCACCACCATTTGACGCTGCCGAAATCTGAGGGTTCTGTGTACAGCTGCAGATGCATGGACATGCTGCGATTTTCTTGATGTATCACTAGAACACCAAAAGTAGCTCCTCTACAACAATCTTGCTGACTGATACAGAAGTCCTTGCATGCTGAACGTTGAAGGATGTTATGTCAAACTACCCCAAAATAAATTTTTTCCCTTTTTATAGTTGCACTGGTTTATTGCATTATGATTTGCCAATTCAGATTGTCCGGTATTCCTAGACACCATGGCGTTTGTAAAAGGTTACCGAAACAACTTTGGAGTGAAAAGGTTTGGCATGCTCTTTCATCACGACGTACTCTAACGTATTTCTTTCAGGAATGCTCTGTAGAACATGGGCATGCCTCAAAAAAAAAATCATAACTTTCTTTTCGCCCTCCCAGCCCTGTGTCAAGTCAGTCACTTTTAACAGAATCTGTAGCATCATCCCAACCGGATAGTACGGCTGTGGACAAAACAGTACCCGAGACAGAAGATTTGCAAGGTTGGTGCCTAGTTTTCAAAGACAGAACTCAGATTTTTAAGACTTTGACTGTTCTTAATATACTCCTGTTCAGGAGATGGCTTACTCTCAAACCCAAATACTCTGTGAATTCAGAAGGCAAAATAAGGGTAAACTTCATTAAAAGGCGAGTCTTAAACTGAAAACTGTTATGTTTAACCGGCAATTTCAATATCTGCCATAACAAGTATGTTAATAGGGGTTGGAAATGCACATCATAAATCAGTCGTCTGTCTTTACACCACAGCTATTACATGTAAGTAGAGTTTTGCATATCTGTTACTTCACAGAATAGTTGTTTGCAGCAAATATCACAGAGTTCATGAGTGTATTTGTGATAGAGGGTGTTATGACACGGCTATTAGAAGATCAGAGTTAGTGTCTTGTATAAACATGAAACACTTGGAAAAGAATGTTTCACCTCTGAACTGTAGTGGTATATTATTTTGACCCACTGAAATTCACTTTATCAAATACAAAATTACCAAACCACAAACTCTGGTGGCTTGAAGGAAAATTGCTGAGTGGGTGGTTTTAACTATATTGGCCTAAAATCCTTATTGCTGGTACAATGTAAAGTTTCTTTTGCTTCGTTTTTTTTAAATTTCTTTTTATGTGGAGGTTTGTAAAGTTTAAAACTAAAGAGTTTTAAATAGTATTTCTTAGGAAGAGACAAAAATGCCAGAGGGAAGACAAAATTTGCTCAGACTTGTAATCTGTAGACATTATAAAAAGTATTTAGAGGTGAATCAGTATTTTGCTTTTGCTTCTGCTGACACAGCTAGAACGTTAGCGGGTAGAGAGGCTACTTTGTGTAGAGTAGTCTAAACATAGGAGTTTGGGTTTTCCACAGGTACATGTAACTCCACTTAAAGATGCTAAATCTAAGTTCTTTCATTCTACCTCTGGTATCCCAGGTCTGCTTTTCAGGTACTTCTCTAAAACTGAGCTCTCCCTTTTGTAGGGTGGAGTAGGAGAGTCATTATTCAGCTGCTGTGCCGAGTGAGGCCACCTCTTCGGTCACAGACAGCTGTAAAACTCAGAAAAGGCTGTAATGCTAGTGTCGTTTCATACTAGCCTTTGATATGTTGATTATTAGAAACATGTTTTCTCTTAAAGATATATTCTAGACATACATTCTAATACCTGCTAGTTAGTTTGTTTTCTGAAGCTGAGAGCTCTTGTTGCCTCAGTTTTGGCAATGCACGTAAGGCATGCTCTTAATACCGATCAAGGATGCCTGCCCTTACCCAGCTGAGAGAAGAGCAAGTGCTGAAGAGGCTTATCCTCCTTAAGTTCTATATATTTGCACACCAGAGGTAGGTTTACAAGTCAGATTTTTAGTTGATACAGCTCTGAGTAACACTGGTATGGCTCTGCTTTCATCCCGGTTGTGCAGTATGGAGAACCTGGGATGTGCTGCGTGCCAGTGGTAACCCAGCTCCCTTGCAGGTACAGCCCTTTCTGGGAGTGCCTCAGTCAGGCATGGGAATTTTGCACTTCAGGTTTACACCAATAGGGATGTGGCATATATCGGAGAATATAAAGGCAACTTCTGTAAGCCTTTTTTTCCTTCTCCCTGTTAGTCTCATGATTCTTCATCTTCCATCCAGTACTTGAATTAGTCTCTCTGTTTGCATGTGTGTTTTACTTGCTTGGCTTAGCTGAGAGTTGATACTCCAGGTTTGTAGCATCTACTTTTTTTTTCCCACTAGAAGATGGGGGGAATGTTTTATTTTAAAGTAATCTTTGCTTGTACTGTGAGGTGACTTGGCCCTCTGAAAAGACTTCTCCCAGGAGGTTTTCAGAGGAGTGTCTCTTCTTACCCATGGGATAAACTTAGGCTCCTTGTAACTCTCTACCTCTAAAGCTAGTTCTCCCTATGAGAAGGTAGGATAGACTTCTCAACTAGAAGCTTTGATTTCAGGGGCACATTCATATTTTACAGTCTGTATTTCAAGAATCAAACTGTATCAGGTGTTTAGAGTACTCAGCTGTGTCCTTTTCTTTGTACCATAGTGATTTCTAAACTAAGAACACCACCACCATGTAATTGCAGTTCTAAATTACAATCCCTATTTATAACTCACTGTGGCAGGGTCAGCCTCCTTTTCTGAAGAGCTGCTTCTGTGCCATCCCTTAACTGAAAATCATAGGAACAGTAGTGTTTCCAATTTTGAAGTAGTTGGCTTTGAAAGTGTCACTTTGGAAAGAAAGCAGCTCGTGGATTTCATTGAATTGTTGTCAAAATTGTGCATCCTGAAGTTTCTTTTTTTTCCCCACATAGTTCAGGATTTGCATTTTAGGCTGCTGTCAAGGATGTAATAAAAACGTGTGAATCAAAGTTATTTAGTATTGTTTGGCATTACAGCATTTAAAAAAGAAAAAAGGTTACAGAAATGTGGTAGCTGGTTCCAGACTGAAGAGCTTATAATGCTCCTTCTGTTGATGTAGGGGAGGAAAAAAATTGTCTGCTTTGATAATTTGTTCAGTATTTATTTTGATAAAAAATCTTGCTGCTTTGGAATGTCTGCTCTGGAGCAAATTATATGCTGTTTCTATAATAAGTTAGATCAGGTCCCCTTAACTTGCCATTTAACAAAATTTACTGGGCTACAATAACAGTGACTGTAAGTTTGAGTGAATAGTTATGCTTTTAGATTACTGTTATTATTTTTTTAAAGCAGACAGCTAAATGGGGCTTGAGCTGTGTGCACACAGTCCTTGCTGTTTGCAGACAAGCTAAAACTACAGAGGGATAGAAATCCTAAAGAGCAGGTCAGATTTGTTTGTATTCATTGGATTTATGCATTGCAAAGAGAGTGGAAAACTATAGAATATATTGATATATCTACATTTTATGCTTTGCGGTTGTTTGATAATGCCTGTAGGTATGGAACACTGCAGAAAGTCCAGATGCCAGATAGGGGCTAATAGAGTATTTTTTTTTGCTTTAATGATCTTAATTATCGTGATCATACCCTTAAAGATGACCTACAGTGGAACTCATTAAGGTACAATCCAGCTTTTCTAGCAGCTTTCTTCTATTCTGAGCATCTCTCCAACTCCTTTGAGATCGCCTCATGGGCTGTTGTACCTTTTGCTCAGCATTCTGGCCCTGTTAGGATTACCCAGTCAGGATTCCTTATTTGTTAGCCAGGGGATTAACGGGGCTGTCTCCCGGCAAGCCTGCGAGCGGGTAAAGAGGCGCTTCACTTCTAGGATTAATGAGTTGAAAACCATCCAGGTTAGAATTCATGCTTTATATTTCAGGGAGGTTTTTAAAGGTAAATGAAGCTTGTCATGGAAAGCAGGAGCACTCCACCATGTACTTTATGGAGCTCTGACAACTCAAGACCACAGGGCTAAAAGAATAAATCATGTTAGTGGGTGGGCTGTCAGCCTCTTTGAGGATGAAAACTTCTGAGATCCAAAACAGCTGTTCTGATTTTCAAACTCATTGTGAATTGGAGAGGTCCCTATATTAGCACTGCAAAATGCAATCAGTCGTGTAATATGGTGTGGTTACTATTTTGAAAAATTGTAATAACTAGCTAAAAGGCATATAGCTGTTCTTCTGAAGGAAGTCATCTGGTTTTGCAGTCATGTAGGTTTGGTAAGGTAAAACAGTTTAATAATTCAGTCACTGCTAACTAAGTTTAAAAAACTTGATCTTAAACCAATTAAGTTGCTAAGAATTCTTTTACGGAGGTGACCTGGATCTAAGGTAGAATGCTGCTGAATAATGGCATCGACTTCAGAGTGGATCTTGTCAGGGCCAGCTCAGTAGACGGTACTAGAAAGGAATTGGTGTGTACTTCAGATATTTGTGATGGTACCAGGGGCTCAAAGGTAGGGTATGGTTATGATACAAGCATAAGAAATAACATAGGATATCCTGATTTACTGGGTGAGTGCTCCGGGGAGAGAGGAAACATTCACGAGAAAGATGTAAAACTACATTTTGTAGGTGAGTGTGCTCTTAATTTGCCTAACACTGAAACAGTGTATTTTAGGCTGATTACTTGAGCTTGGTGTTAAAATGTTAAGAAGTAATGTTAAGTAGTAGTGATCTTCTGCTTAGGATTAACTTCACAGTTCATTCCACTGGAGCAGGGGCTGTTCTTCTTCCAAGGTCTGGTCAGGTGCACTTAAGAGGTAAATGTTCATACTCTTCCTGTGGAAATGAGGAACCTTTTTCTTTGAGAAGTTCTGCCTAGTAACACAGGAGTGACAAATGTAAGACATCCGGAGCAGGGAGAGAGGAGAGAACAGATGAGGCGTCAGGAATCTTGTAGCAAACGCACGGCATTCTGTGCCTGCCTGCAGGGGTACAGGGACAGGAGCGTGCTTTATCTTGCGGGTGCTGTTTTCACAGTCAGTTGGACTATGCTGAAGTTGAAGCAGGGTTGGCACCAGCAAAGCAGTAGCAAAAGCTCCTGCCTTCAGGAGGAAATCCAGGCTCAGCTTGTTTTGATCAGCTAAGAACGTGCTCTGTGAAACAGGGAACTTCTAGCAGCCAGCCCAACTTGTCAGCTCCAGGAAAAATGAGTGTGTGTTCACATGCTCTATTCCTTTTCGGTTAGTTGTCAGCTTGTGTTGGTGCTGCCAGTGCTTCTGTTCTCCACCTAAAGGCAGAGCTGGGACTGGGGGAAGGGGGGCAGTTGGTTCAAGCAGAGCAGACAGCAGCATCCTGGAATCCAGACAAAGTACAGCAGCTGGGAGTGGCTGCAACATGTTTCCTGCGAGCCCCAAACTGGGTGGGATTGGTTTGTGGTTTATTTTTTTTAACCTGGCTTTTTTCTATTGCGTTCATCACCGCTGGCTTGGAGACAAAGCACTAAACGCTGCTACTTTGCCATCTAAAGGTGGCGTTGGTGGCTGGGATATTCGTGGTTATCATCAAGGATTTCGAGCCATACCCCTGGCTTCCATGCAAAAGCAAACTGAGATCTAAAATTAATGGCTACTATAGTAGATACAAAGTGACTCGTGGCAGCAGTAGAAGAGTTTCTCCACTCGGTTCTATGGTGAGCAGCAGCCCTTAAGTATTTTTAAACCTTTTTAGTGTGAGAGCCCATAAACACAAAGAAAACTAAGTATGTGTGTATTAGAGAGCCTTGTTAGGCAGGGAACAGGGCCAGTTTTTCCTAAATTTGGTTCATAGTTACAGAGGCTTTTCATAAAACTTACATTGAGGTAACTGGATTTTGCTACAACAGGAAATGCAAACTTGAGAATGTAGCTGCTAAATGTTAATTCACAGCATGAAGCCTGCTTAATTAATAAACACTGCAGTGTCTGGTCTGTGTAAGACTGCAAGAGTTCATTTGGGTAAGTCTTACTACTTCTGGTACTTACCTCATATCTTTTAATCCTGACTGGTTCTGGTTCTTAACTTTTGGATATTATCTGTCCACACAGATGTGCCCTTTAACTGCCATTTAAAGCCATTGAAGTTTTTTTTTTTCAAAATATCAGTTCTTACACATTTCAGGATGAAGAAGAGCTCTCCCTGTAACATGGGTGGTGATTTCTAAAGGACTTCGTAAACTGTGTATAATAGTCTATCTTTGAGATTAACCTTTGGTATATACTGTCCACTCAGGCACAGTCTTTGCTGGCAGTCGGGTATTTTGCTACTCTTGATGTTGCTTAGTACAGATTATGATGTTTTGATACATTGCAAAAGTGGAGAGTGCCCTTTTTTTTTTTTTTTTAAAAAAAACCCCAACCATCAGAATAGCAGCACAGGGAAACAACCCACCAGAATTGTCATGCAGAATAGCAGTCAACTGGTGTAGAACTAGCACAGAACTGCCTTTGACAGCCTCTGCCTTACAAAAGTCCAGCTGCACGGAGATCCCTGCAGCGTTTTCCCTGACAACTGCCTGGGCTTGCTGTTGTGTTCCCTTCTCGACAGCGCTGGTTCTAGTTCTGCTTCCACTGACACTCCTCCCAGCTGGAGCTTGCTTTGGGTCTTTGCTGCAAACACTCCTGGCTGCTGTGTACCTTACTCACTGGAGACTCGTCCTGCTGTGATCCAGCAATGGCTGGTAGGCAGAGATTGGCTCTTAGCCCTTCCTGAAATGTAGTTGGGGTTTTTGGTTTCTATTTCTGTTTTGTAATGTAAGGAATGTGCAAATACTTGAGGAAAACCAGCCAATTTCTATTTTTACCTGGGTCAGGCAAATACTATCATTACTTGCTTATATTCTGCCACACAATCTGTAACGTGTTTCTTTCAGATGTGAGAGAGTATTAAAGTAGGTTGAAAGTTGTCTTAGCAGAAATGTGTTGAAAATGAGGTGTTTACCTGCTTCCTTCTGAGTTTCAGGATAGTGACCTTCCTCCCTGTAAGTCTGTGTGTCTTGGGCTAATAGTACCTCACCCCAGGTAGCGATCAGGCCTTTCCAGCTGTGCAAGAGCAGCGGCATCACAGCAGTAGAGGTTGTTCTGGAGCACCACATTTTGTGGCCTCAGTGCTGCAGCCTTCAGCAAAAATGATATTGATTCGGTATTCAAAAGTGTTTTGATCAACTGATCCTAATAAATATAGTGCTTCTTACAAGCAGATTTGAGGAACTGGCCTAGTAACACTGGTGAGGAGACACTTCCTCCCAAATCTGACAGCACTTATTCTTACTCTTAAACCCAGATTTTCAGTCATTCTGTTTTTCTGTGGTATTTGTCTATTGTGAACTTTGAGTATTCAGTGAATTCTCTCTTTAAATTGCATAGAAGGTCTAGAAGGAGGTTCCAGTACCGCTACTGAAAGTCTGTTACACTTCAGGCATGGAAATTCCAGCAGGGGGGTGAACCCCAGAACCTCGGTTTACCACACGGGCTTTAGATTGCTGTGTGTTTTAAACAGGGGAAGGGGAGAGAGATGGGCAGTTTTCTCATTGTTCTTACTAACCTTTTTTTAATGTTAGCTTCAGTGTCAGAGAATGCAGAGCCTACACCTGAAGAACAAGACAAGTCGCTTGACAAACCAAAACAGAAAAAGAATCGTTGTTTCATGTGCAGGAAGAAGGTTGGACTTACTGGTAAGAAATAACCGATTTTGCTGTTCTTAAACAGGCTTTGGACCTTTGAAAGGTTCTCTTAAGGGAAAAACGGGGCACAGTCATTTCAGCGGTGTTGATTTGAAATAAAACTTGGCCAAAGGTACTTTCAGCTGTCTCTTACTAGAGTTAGTAATTCATGTATCATTTTTCAACTTCCTCTCTTTAAATGAAGTTCAGAACTCCAAACACTTCCCTTTGGAAGTCTGCTTAGCTGAGGAATTGGATAATTGTTTGCTGCTGTTCACTAACTAGCTTTGCAGTGGTTTGGTGAAAGGGCCTCAAACTCAAGAGTTGTGTGGGGTGAAGATGCAAAAGGAAGAAAGAGAGCAGGAGGTCTCTAGGAGTGTGTTCCATGCTCTGTGTCGTGCAGTAGGAAGGAATGGTCACTGTAAATGCTTAAAAAATGAATTATTTGTGATTCTTGTGCTTTCTGCAGCAGAAGCTCTTTGGCCGGTTGACAGTGGTGACTGAGATTTATTGCTAGTGAGTGAACACATTCAGGATTTAAAGCAAACCAGTGTAATTAATGCTGAAATGTCTAAGCTAATATTCCTGTCCACAGGGTTCGAATGTCGGTGTGGAAACGTGTTCTGTGGAATGCACCGTTACTCAGATGTACACAGTTGCTCTTACAACTACAAAGCTGATGCTGCTGAGAAAATCAGAAAAGAGAATCCTGTAGTTGTTGGGGAAAAGATCCAGAAGATCTGAACTGCTGCTTCTGCTGGAATGCAAACATCCTCTGACCATCTGCAGATTAAATTGACTTGAGCTTTTTTCCTTAGTCATCAGGAACGTAGAGCAGTGTATCTTGCCTAGACCTTTTAATCATGCATGTCATCAGATGAATAGATTTTTTGGTTTTGTTTTTTTTTTGTTTTGAAAATGACTGAACATTTATTTTCATTGCAGTTTTCTGTGGCTGAAGACTTAAGTAAACTTTACAAGTATTATCCTTTAAGATCATTTTAATTTTAGTTGAGTGCAGAGGGCTTTTATAACAAATGTGGAGAAAATATTGGAGGGCTGTGCTTTTCCAGGATAAAACATGCATGCGTTAACTTTGCAGTTTATTTTCTTGTTGTATATAGCTTTTCTCTGCAGCACAATTTTCTTTTTTTTTTTTGATAATGCCTTGTATGGCACAACTAGTTATCAGTAACTGAATGTATTTTAATCATTATGGCTGCTTCTGTGTTTTTTTCCCCATTAACGAGAGGTTATACATGTTCGCATATTAGCTTGTTTGCACCCTCTACCTATTTATGTATGAATCATTTGTAATGAGAGTGTGTGCTGAGATTGTGTGGTTTTGTTTGTTTTTTGTTTTTTAAATTGGGGTTTGTTTTTGTGTGTGTGGGGGGAAGGCTGTATGCACTTCATTGACTGCAGGTTTCATTGGAATTACATCCATCAGTCTGTCTGTACACAAATATGAAGAATGATCTGAAGTACCTGTGCTGTATTTATGTTTATCCACGTCTTAACTTTGATTAAATAAAATTTAAAAAAAATCGGAGCCCCTGTGGCTGTCACTGGCATATGTAATTTGGATTTCTCTTGCTTTATTTTCGTGGGGGCCTTCTGTTGGTGGGTCCTTCAGTGTGTTTAGTCACAGAGACCATGCGTATGCCAAAGCCAGTGAACTTCTGATTTGTTTGGCGGGTTTTTTACCTTTCACTTAACTGTCAGAGTGTCTGGGATCTTTCTGCCTCGTGTGGTGATACATTCTGCCCAGGGAGTTCTCTGCACTTCCCATGCAGCATGTCACTCGTGCAGGAGCTGGCGTCCTTTGTGTTGGCATACTTCCATTGGGGACAGACCTACAGGTAAAACAAATGTGGCCAGTGACGAGGCTCTGGATCCATGTCTGTCATTGGTTCTAGGAAACAGTGGGAGGGGTTTGGGATCCACTGTCTGTCTGATGAACAGCACTGAACAGACTTCCTTGAAGTGAGGTGAGAGAAAGGTTCTCAAGACAGTTCCTCCACTGAGATGTCCAGAGAGGTTTGAAATCCACAGATACCAATGTTGAACACTGCCACGACCACCCTCCACGTGCTCCTTAGCGGATCTAGAGGCTTGCAAGTGATCCCTGTTTGGGGGTAGGAGGAACTGTTCTTTTGTCTTGTGAGGGCGCTCACTAAGTTCCTTTTAATTAAGGCTGCCTGTCCTGTCAGATCCGAGTCTGTGCCTCAGCCATTCAGCCACGCTGGTCATCTGTGTGAGTTAAAGGCTGGGTCGTTCATGGGCTGTGGTAGCTGCTTATCCCCAAACTTTTAACAGTACACTAAAGCGAAACTAATTCCTCTCCAGATGGTACTGATCTGCAGCTGAAATTTCACTTGGTAACTCGCTGCTGCTTTGAAGTATTTGTGAAATAAATGAGATTGCACTGCTTTATTTAAAACATTAAATTTTTAATCAAAGCTGGCTACATCCTTTAAAATCGGGAGTGCTCTTTAAAAGCTATGGCTGGCAATTAGCAGATAAAGCACCGCGTTTAGCATAGAAACACCAGGCAGCAGCGGGAGCTTTCTCTATCAGATAGCTGCGGAAAGTCATCTGCAAGACCCCGTAATAAATGAAATATCTTGTGCTAGCAAAAATGGCTTAACCTCAATCTGTGGAGCACGTGGTTTTTATAGTAGAGGAGGAAATAATTAACTCTTTGCAGCAAGTTTTGGTCATGGTCTGCCTTTTTATGGGTCAAAGATCCTGTATTTCCTCAGAGCATTTGCTAAACTTCCTCTTGCACAGCACAGACCATTGAAGAGCAGCAGCATCATTTCACAGGCGTTTCTAGTTTTCTTTCCTCTTTGCTCCTTCCCTGTTCTCTAATCCTTCTCAGTTTGACTCCTTCCTCTTCCCTGTTCCTGGTCTCCCTTCTCCCAAAAGTATCCTTTTCTCCCCGCTACACACCCTCCCTCCAGCCTGATTCGTCTGGGCCAGGCAGAGAGGAGGCACTGCAGATGTCGCAGCAGAGTTGGGGGAGACAGCAATCATGTTTGTATTTTTTGGTATCCAAGAGGTTGAAAGAAGAAAACGTACAAGAAAAGCGAGTGCCTTTGGAATTCACGCTCTCCCTTTACCACCACCTGTTAGGAAGCAACAGCTCTTCCGGCCCTCGATTATGTAGTAGGAGAGGTAAGTGTGCAGTGCCATGGCAGTCCTGGCAGTGCGGCAGGTGAGCAGTGGGCAGTTCTGCTTCCACGCCCTCATCATCCTCAAAGCGGTCTAATAAACCTCCTCGGGCCTGGCCTGTGCGGGTTTCTCCGTTAAGAACGTTGAAAGTGTATGGTCCTGATGTACAAGCCTGCGTTCAGACTGAAACCACCCTTCCCTGGCACTTGAGAATTGCGTTGTCATCTTTGTTTGCTTTGGCGTTGGCTCTGTGTTATCGTGGTGGTTGATCTCCTGCTCTGTCTGGGTAACCAGGATTTGTATTTTGTGTCATCCCCTTGAGGTTAGCAAATGAACGTTGTAATGCCAGCGCATCCCCGGCACTACGGAACACTTGAGTACATCTGTTGTCTCAAGATACACAGCATGTATTTAAACGTGCTTTCAGGGTGGTTTGGTTTTGGAATAAGCAGGTTCTACCCGAGTCCTGTAACCTGGCCATGAAGCACCTTTTACTGTGTTTAAAAACACTGCCAGCAGTCAGCGGGATGGAGTTGTGCCTGGAGTGCAGGAGGGGTGCAGAAGCGTGTGGGAAGCATTGTGGTGTTTCAGTGAGACCCTCTTTCACACAGTGCTGTGGGAGCGTGTGTCTCTGCTAGTGGAGAGCTGTCACCGCGGGGCTGCTGTGCTGCTGCTGTGGCAGCTTACGTGGAGGCTCTGGCCTTACAGCTTGCTGCATTTCTTCTAACGAGTCTTCTCTGCTAAGAAGTTGAGCACGAAAGTGCTTCTTTGGCTTGGCAGTCACAGGCATCGAACCATTATTATCGAAAAGGGAGGGTCTTCACTATTTCATTCGAATTTCAAGGATGTTCCCTCGTTGGTTTCTACTCTTTCTAAATCTGCATGAGTTTTTCTCCTGGAGCTGGGAGAAGACAGACCAGCCTCCCTGCTTTTTATGATTGGTGGCCTACAGATCTCTGTTTTTAAGCTGCTGGAGAAAATGGAAAGACTCCGTCAGATGCAGCATTTCAAAACTTAAAAAGCACCCAAAGTGCAGTTTCAGGTGTGAGTTGCGCAACTTGCCAAGGGCTGCTGAGCTCCTGGTGGAAGGACTGCCTGGTGTGGGCATAACCATTTCATCAAGGACTGGCATCTAAGTGTCCCCTCGGAAGGTGTATGTGCAGTTACCTCTGGTCTCAGATCCCTCAGCCGCAGCCATGTACCTGGTAAAAGAAGGTCTTGGTTTCCTGTGAGGGTTTATCAAGCTGAAGAGCCTGTTTCTCCACCAGTTCCTACCTTGCTGGGAACAGTTAAGAGCTGCTGACTCACCAAGACCTTTGGCACTAATTAACCGCTGCCAGAGGGTGGGCTGGAGGCCGATCAGCCATTGGCTTGGGACTGAGGACGGAGGGTGGGATTTGCTGTGCTGCACTCTGCGTTACAACATCTGGAGAGGATCTCCTTGCTAGGAAGGCAGGAAGCAGCCCAGAAGGTGGGAGCTCTTGGCCGTAAGCAGGGACCCCTCTGCTCGGTGTTTAGCATGTCTTTCATCCAGGTAGACAAGGAGTCAGATTTTCCTCTTCAAAATCTCCCTTATGGGGTTTTCTCCACTAAGGAGGAGGTGAGTAACAGCAAACATTGTCCTTGGGGTGTTGTAATTGTTCCGAGGCTCTGAGTAAGCAGAAATTCCCAGCAACCTGGGGTACGAGAGAACCTCCCAGCCTGAGATGCTTGCACGGGCTTCCTGACTAGAGCAAAACTGTAGCTGCCACAGTGTTGTCTTTCTTCATGTGGCTGTTGTGATGACAGCTGCTTCAAAATTGCACAAAAAAATGAAAAGTGGTGGTACTTACGAGAAGTACTTTGGCTAATACTTGCAGAAGGTTTTGTGTGGTTTTGGCTGGTTTGTGAAATTCAATCTGCATCTGATCCCTCTACTCTGTAAGTAGAGACACAGCACGGTTCACACGTTCTGTTTTAACTCGATCCCTCATTTTCTTTGTGATTGAGTGTCATCACACCGTTACCCTTAGGAAGCCACATTAATATTTATTTTAGTCGACTGTTAATTCGGTAGCACGAGCCCCTCTTGTACAACGTTAAGCGATGTTAAGAGTGAAGTCTGAACTGAAAACTGCTTTTGCAAGTGAGTGGTGTCTCCTGGTCTGTTAGGAGCTTGCTCCTGGTGAGCTGGTTTGGTCGCTGCGCAAGCGTTAAACCAGGGCACAGAACATGTGTTTCATTTCTGTCTTTGCAGCTGACCCGTTGTGTTCTCTTTGCTGTACATTTATGCGATGATGCATTAAACATGGGAAAGCGTGTTCCGTTTAAAGCTGTGCCCAAAGGCTGCAGACGGAGCCAGCTTCGGGCTGGCAGCTTATGATCACGTAGGAAAACAGGGTTCAACCTTCCTCCCCAGGAGGTAGCTCCCAGTTCCCGTTTGCATGAGAACTGAGCCCAGCTAGGCTGAACCTCACACCTCTGAGCGCCTGACGGGATGGAGCCCTGGAGATGTGTCCTCCTGGAGACAGGGACATGAGCCAAGAGCCGCATCTCGGAAGGAAAAAGTAGAGGATTTATTTGTCATTGCTGATGGAAACTTCATGATTATCTTCTGGTTTCTGCTGTCTCGGCTTATCCATGCCAGTTTAAAAAAAGGAATTTAAACTGAAAGATTGTGTTTTCTGATGTGGTATTTTCCAGAGATAAAACCGAGGTGCTTCGTTTAATCTCCTCCTAGACGTGTGCTGTTATCTAGCAAGTTTGGATTATTTTTCTGCCGCCTTCGGTAACTGTTCTCCAAAGAAAACATCCTCACTCAAACCCTATGACAAGACAGGCAAGGACTTACGGACATTATTTAGGACAATAATGTTCTAAAAGTAGCCCCAATGTTTTAACAGTTCCAGGCTGAAGCAGTTGATGTCATTCCTGACTCTCCCAGTTACAAATTAACCTGACATGACTTTTACTTTTCTCTGCAGGAATGTTTGCTGAATAAATACTTATGATCGCATTGGGAATCTTGTTTAGAAACTAGAGGTTAAACAGTAGGTGTAATAGCATGGATTTTCCTAGATGGTTATTCCCTTTTGGTAAGCTGGTTTTCCGTAGCTAGTTTGTCTTTGTTGGCCTGAAGACACAGATAAGTGACACTTGTCTTTGAATGCTGCAGCATTTTTATAGCCCCTGGTACAGCTGCGGCAGAGCTGCGGTGGGGGTGGCTGTGCTGCTCCCCCGCCGTCGCCGCTGGCTCCCTGTGTGCTTGGCGCCAGCCCTGCC
>NW_010391313.1:83887-86261 GCF_000710305.1 Buceros rhinoceros silvestris | reverse complement strand
CCCCCCCGCCGTCGCCGCTGGCTCCGTGTGTGCTTGGCGCCAGCCCTGCCAGAGCCACGGCGGATGAACAGGGTCTTTGTGTCTTAGGTTGCGTCTGCCTGGTGCATGCAGCCACCCCCCACTGTATGTGCGGGAAGCTGTTCCTGTAGCGAGGATCTAGACTAGGGTTTGCACGCAAGTTGTTGGGCTCCTTGTGTGGCGTGAGGACGGGTAATGTAGGGCAGCTCGTTCGACGTGGCACAGAAATTATGCAGCTTAGCAAGATGCACTAGGTTCCTGATATCATCAGTGGGGTCCAGAACACCCTTTTTCTTCTGGGAGGAGCTGTGGTGCAGAAATGCCCGTTTCCCTCTCCAGTTACAAGGTTATAGGGATGAGACCAATCTAGCCCATAGTGTGTCTGTGCCTCAGTTCCCCACCTGTAGCCAGAGGAATAGCATTTTCCTGCTTCACAGGGTACTTCAGGTGTATGGGCTTACTCTGTAATGCTTGCCGTTACGGAGGGGCGGGCAGATACTTCAGGGGGAAAGGGAGCGGGGAAAGAATCCTCTGCTGCTCGTCCTGTCCTTCCCTCAAAAGATGCAGATGAGGAGAAGGCTCTCTCCCACCCCAGAAAGTTTGCAGAAGTCTGCAGTGATGCTCTGCCTCTAGGTCGTAACATTTTTCAGTCTCACTGACTAGTGGTCAGTGAACCTGATGGGTCAGACTCTATGGTCAGTGTCTTCCCCATACCCTCTTTGGAGGATTTGTGGGTGCCAGCATAAACTCTTCTTCTCTTCCCTCCCCTCCTCTTGCTGCTTTGCAGCCTAGGCACAGGCTCGGGGTAGCGATCGGAGACCAGATTTTGGATCTCAGCGTCATTAAACATCTGTTCAATGGACCAGCTCTTGCCAAACATCAGCATGTCTTTGACCAGGTATTTATCAGTCTGTTGTTCTAATTTCCGCACACATCTTAGAAATATTCCATAAGTGATTTTAGCAACCTGTGGTGAGGTGATGAGTACGAACTGGAAGTGTGTCATCTGGTGGGCTCTGCTTACCGGGAAAACTCATCACACCTGTGAGAGCAAGGCCAGCAGAAGCACTGGGGGTCCAAAGAATGTTTTCAATGAAAGTTTTATCAGACTTTGGCGATGCAGAGGTCTGACACAAAGTCTAGACACTCCTTCAATCCCGTTTGTTCCTTCAAGACTTCATGGCAAGGAGCAGGATGAGATTTGAATGACAGGGAGGTTAAGGGTAAGGGTGAATACAAATGAGACAGTGAAGCTGCTAAGGTCTGAAGTAGCGTGTTAGGACAGGTGTGATGCCAACATGCAGCAGGTCCTGCTTCAGAGGACTTGTGGTGGGAAGAAGGAAGGCAGGTGGTTATGAACAGGGGCAATCTGGGCAGCCACTGCTGCATAACCCAGCCCGCAGGCATTCAGCCCCAGAATCAAAGTGCAGGACATCTCCCATCCGTGTGAAGGTTAAGCCAAACATGGTCTTTCATCTGCCACCCCACCTCTCTGTGTCACCTGTCAGCCTACCCTGAATGCCTTCATGGGGCTGGGCCGGGCAGCATGGACGGAGGCGAGGGCTTTTCTCCAGAAGCTGCTGTCAGCCAGTGAGCCGACCCTGAGGGACAACGTGGAGCTGCGGAGAAGGTGAGGGAGCGGGGAGCTGCTGCGGGGCACAGTCACCTTTCAGCCGTGCCCTGTATTATCTGATCGCTCGGTGATCCAAGGCACCCGAATCCATCTGCCTGCTGCCGACACGGGAATTAACTGGGGTTTGAGCATACTGGGAGCTTCTCTCTCACAATCATGTCTGTGATTAATCCTTTAACTGCCCACAGATCCAGGGTGTCATCTTCCGCCTGGGATCAATGAGCTCTGCCCTGGGATGCGTCCAGACGTGCTGCCTGCCTGTGGAGAGCTGAGCTGGGCTTCCCAGGCAGGCGTCGGGGCAGGCTGGCTCCCTGTCCACATCCCCTCCACCACGGCCTTCAGTGGAGACGTGGCCGCAAGGGTCTCCACTCCACCTCCCCCAGTGCTGCCCTGCCTGTCCCACCGGGGACATTGGGTGTGGGAAGACCCCTCCAACTGCTCCTCAGAAACTGCCTGACTTTGCTAAAACCAGATCTATTGTCACAAATTGGTGTTGGATGCGGGGCAGCGCGCTGGTGTGGGACTGGGAGGGCAGGACCGCGCGCTGCTCTGTGCTGTGCCGGTGGGAAACGTGTGTGACCATTAATCACACGCTGTGTTTGTCTGGAGAGACGCTTTACATGCTGCAGGTGCCTGCCCCGGCAGCAAGCAGGAGCCTTGCCTCCCTGTGCTGCTGGGGTCATTTAGGCACACGCACACGGGAGAGGGGCTGAACCTCTGCTT
>NW_010391313.1:81909-83766 GCF_000710305.1 Buceros rhinoceros silvestris | reverse complement strand
CCGAGGGGGTTTCAGCATTTCAGGCGGGGTCCCCCCCCAGCCACAAAGCCATCCTTTCCTCGCAGCACAGGCAGCAGCGACCTGCTGGGCTGTGTGAGGGGACACGGGCTGTTTCTCTGTGCCCCTTGGGACACAGAGTGTGCCTCCCTTCCCACTCGCACCCCGACGGATGCTCCTGTCAGTGGTACCCATCCCAGTAACAGCAGCTAGTGCAGTTACCTTAGTTCTTCTGTAAGGTTTTTTTACTTCAAGGTTTGCAACATAAATTAAGGAAGGAGCTAGGGGAGAGAGTCAGCCTCCTCCGGGCTTATAAACCGCTTAGGGGTGAGAGCTGCATGTTTTCTGAGGGCTGAAGTTGTTTTTCATTTCAGAGCATTTGTACCTCAAGCTTCTGCGACAATGCACCTGCCAGCCCACATTGGTGAGTGTCCCACAGCTGCGGGCTGCTCAGCGCTGCCCTTTGCTCCCGCCCGGAGAAGCTGCTTTATTTCCAGCTTGCTTGGACAGACAGATCGTATCTGTGACGGGGAATGTTTTTGCAGGACCCAGAAGTAGATTATTGTGGGTAATGACAGGTAGATGCTGTCTGTGGCACAAGAATGAAAGCCTGGGGAAGCTCATAGCAGCCAGAAAATTCCTGGATGCAATTTTCACTAAACCAGGGTTGCTGGTGCCACATAACTCTTGTCATCAGCTTGGCGTTGCCAAAGGCCTTTCTGAGTGGAGCCAGGGAAGAAACATTTGTTCAGTTTCCAACATTTCCCCCATTTGCCATCCAAAAATAATTCTGATCTTGCAAAACTGTGCAAGGCTGATACTCTGGCATAGCCTCAAACAAGCACGAGTCTCCACTCCCAGGCTCTTACCCTGCATCCCAACTCTTACCTCTGTTCGCCCGAGGTCAGGGACTGCTTTGGAGTTAGTGTATCCATACAGATAGAGAAACATTGTCCTGGTTTTAACAGAAATTCATTTTTGGACCCAAACCAACTTCATCAGAATCACTTGAGGGATGCGACCTTCACAGGAGCAGGGGGCTGAGCTTGCCCATCTCCCAGCCAAGCCTGGTTCCCAGTGGGCTTTTCACTCCCATGGGGAACAGCCCTGGTTTGGGACAGAGTCTAGCCTGGCCCAAAGGAGCTATGGGTTTCCACAGATGTGATACCTTCCCGAACATACTTTCAGGTTGAGGTTGAATACATCTGGCTTCTAGCCCTGGTGAGTGTGGTGGCTGAGAGCAGTGCCCTGGCTGTGTGACATTGGCCATGTCACTCAGCTACGAGTTCTTGAGGTTTCCACTGCACTGTGTTCAGCTCTGTCCTGTGCGTGATTCGTGCTTCTCCTGCAGCAAGCGCTGGTGGTGTCCTCTGCTGGGGCTGCGGCATGACCCACCGAGCAGCTGAAACAACTCAATGGAACGCGAATCACAGAATCATCTGGTTGGAAGAGACCTTTAAGATCATAGAGTCCAACCATTCACCCCGCCCTGCCAGGGTCCCTAAATCGTGTCCCTCAGCACCACATCCACATGGCTTTTAAACACTTCCAGGGATGGGGACTCCACCACCTGCCTGGGCAGCCTGTTCCAATGCTCCATAACCCTCTCTGCAAGGAAGTTTTTCCTGATATCTAACCTAGATCTCCCCTGGTGCAACTTAAAGACATTCCCTCTCATCCTGTCACTTGTTATCTGGGAGAAGAGACCGACCTCCACCTCTCTCCCCCCTCCTTTCGGGTACTTGTAGGGAGCGGTGGGCTGTCCCTGAGCCTCTGCTGCGGGCAGTGTCCCCTCCCGCGGAGCGGTCCCCTCTCCTCCGGCTGGCGGGAGCTGTGCGCCGGCGGTGGCAGCAGAGGGCA
>NW_010391313.1:56633-81777 GCF_000710305.1 Buceros rhinoceros silvestris | reverse complement strand
GGGCCGCAGAGTCCCCGCCCATGAGCCGCCCCGGCTGCCGGCCTTGCCTCACCCTCCTCTGCCGGAGGCTTCCACGACAAGGCCGGTTTCGTTCCTAGTTCGTAGCTGAATCGCTGATCAGCACCGTGATGTTAACCACATCCCCGCGCCGAGGGCACCAGCCGCCGCCGCCCGCCCGTGGCACGGTGCTCTTGCTGCCTCTGCTCTCTCCATCGCCAGCAGCGAACGATGTGTATTAGCCCCAGCACTCGAGGGACCTTCCCACCATCCATCCCTGTCCTACGGGCTTCTTTCCACACAGGAGACTACACGGACTTCTATTCTTCACGCCAGCACGCCACAAACATTGGGATCATGTTCAGGGGGAAGGAGAACGCTTTGATGCCCAACTGGTGGGTCGCTCAGGTTTTCCTCGGGGGCAGCATTATTTTGCATGCTTAGCTGTGCATGTATTTACACTTTTAAAGATCTGAGTAGACTGTCAGCAAAATACTGATTGCAGAACTCTTGTACTGCCAGGAGTTCGATAACCAAGCTGAAAACCACGTCTCCCCAGCCTTAGCCAAGTCTCACGGCACTTCGTTGCAGCAGCCACGCTGATCACAACGCCGAGCTCTGGTTCAAAGGCAGATTTACCTCAGAAACTGGGTTTTGCTGACTGACAAGAAAGTAGGGTTTAATCTCTGGGGAATTAAGGGGAGCAGTGGCACAGAAGTGCGTTAACACAGCTACGTGGCTTTGGATCAGAGCTTGTGTTTTTATCTCAGAGCAAGAACGGTGCAGATGTCCCTGCCCATCTATGCAGAGCTCTCTCCTCGTACCTCAGAGCTCCGTGGCGCTTCTGTCCTGACAAGCTGCTCTGGATGGCCGTGGTTACACACAGCTAACCTACACTCTGTGATGCTCTTTCACAAGGCTGCACCTACCTGTCGGTTATCATGGCCGAGCATCGTCTGTTGTGGTGTCTGGGACACCCATCCGGAGACCTGTGGGGCAAATGAGACCTGACAACGGTGAGTCCGCGATGGGCTTTTAATATGGTTTCTTTTTTTTTACTTCATTATTTTTAAAAATTTTTCTTCCGCATCATAGTGTAGTGGAGAGGAAGGGTCTGGGATGCCTTGCTTAAAGCCCAGCCTGGGGTTAAATTCATCTTGTGTTTGCAAGCCACAGAGCATCAGCTGCACTGTTTCTTCTGGCTCTTACTTTTATTTCCCTACCTGCCTCCCTCTCATAAAATACTCTATTTTCTACCCACAGATAAACCTCCAGCGTTTGGTGCTTGTAAGCGTCTGGATATCGAGTTAGAGATGGTAAGATGGGCCTTTTTTTTTCCCTTGTGACTTGAAAAACGTTAACATAGAAACAGGGAAGGAAAGGCAGATTTCGCTGCTTCTACAATGAATGTCTCACAAGGTCCGTCCCGGTGTTCTCTGAGCGGTCCCCGCAGCAGGTAGTAAAGATTTCTATGGAGGAAACTTTCCCTTCCGACAAGTTGCAGGATGCATTAGCTCATTGAGTGGTTTGCTAATACAGTTCCAGGCTGGAAGCAGCTCGTCTGGCCAAATCCGAGCTCTAGTGCAGCAGGCAGGAGTAATTCTTGCTATCAGCCACCACAGCCTGTTATCTGGTTAGCTGTTACCTCTGCCCTGCAGCCAGGATCCTTCAACAGACGCTGGGGATTTTGGAGATTTAAGTTGCCTGTGCCTTGGGTTTAGAGCAGAGGAAGCCCTGAGCTCTCGGGGGTGCAGTGCAAACTCCTCATCCTTCTGGCTGGAGAGATGAAACCTGTGCTGGGGTGTTGTATCAAAACATCCTTGGAAGATGCATCTTGTAGCTTAGTGTGGTCCAGGATTGTTCCTTATGATTCATGTGATTTAGGTAATTTTTATCTGATTTATTCCCCATAAAGCAGGGTTCACAAAGTGCTGCCGTACCTCTGCTTTGCAGCCTGAGTTTTACTGCTGGCTGCTGTGAGAGCGGATTTAGACCGATGAAGGCTTTGGAAGAAAAAACTTTCATATTGTTGGCAGAAAGAGACAACTGAGATTCCCTGTAGAATTCTCTGCCACATGCTCAGGCTGTACATTTTCTGAGGGAGCAAGTGCAGGCACCCACTTCTACTTAGGTGCCCTGTTTTACTTAGTGGGCACATTTCTCTGCCTGCCTCCTGTTCCCCACTGCCACGACAGGTTCCAGCCTCATTCAGCATCCCCTTGGATGACTTTAAACTCCTTCCTGTTCGCTGTCTGCAGCAGAGTCACTTCAGAGGGCAAACCTGTTCTGCATCCAGATTGTAATTAGAAGGGGCCATTTTTGTCCTGTGTTTTGACAACATCATGCCCTTGTTTAACGCCTGTCTCTTAGCAACGCAGTGCACTTAAGTATTTCAAGCCTGCCAGCTTCATGGAGAGGAATAAAGAGGGAGCAGGCCATGGTTTCGTCTAATTGTGTGTGGGAAATGATGCAAAGACCCATCCTGTCCAGACTTTCTTTCTTGTGCGTGTAACCCTCTGTGCAATAGAGATTTTTAGCCAAAATATCTTCCTCAATCAACGTTTTGCTTTTCAATTTCAGGCATTCTTTGTAGGTCCTGGAAATAAGTATGGGGAGCCAATTCCAATCAGCAGAGCCCAGGAGCACATCTTTGGGATGGTCCTGATGAATGACTGGAGCGGTAACTGGTGCTGCGGGAGTCTGCCTGGAGAGGGGGTTATAGTGTCACGGGAAACCTTAGCTAGGGATAAATTATGTATTTTAATAGCAGAATAGTGATCGCCGAAACCTCTGTGTATGGTTGGAAGCGATGAAAATGTAATGCTGTCTGCAATGCTCAGGCTCTACCTCAATCCATCCTCAATCAATCAGAGGAACCAGAAATTGCTGCCTAATGAAGATTTATTTACTTATGAAAGAGCTAATATCACTCTAGTTTCTTCTGGGCAGGGATGGAGCAGCCCTAAGGATAGCGATTCCAACAGAGGATTAATTTCAGTGTCAGGAGTAGGAAAAGAATTTGACAATCACAAATCCCTCAGTCTCTGCGTAGATTTAACTAGTTGAGGTTGGCCTGGCCCTATGACTGGCACAGCCCATTAGCTCGGTGTAAAAGCATTAACTAAACTGGGGATAAAAAGACTGGTTCTATGGGGGTGGCCTGACTTGTTTTAATTATTGCTGACTTCTTTTCCTAATCTGGCTGGTCTAGGAAAATTGGTTTGAGGGTCTGAAAGGGATGGAATTAAATCAGGATTTGATCTCAATGGCTAGAAAAGGATCACGATAACATTGCAAACCCACGTTACTCTTTCACAGGTGTGGTGGCTGCGCAACTCGTAGGATACGTTTTACAGCATCGCTTTGATTTTTCTCTTCCCAGCCCGTGACATCCAGAAATGGGAATACGTTCCTCTGGGTCCATTCCTGAGCAAGAGCTTTGGCACAACCATCTCTCCTTGGGTTGTTACCATGGAAGCTCTCATGCCATTCGTGTTGCCAAACCCTGTCCAGGTTAGCAAGAAAAAGGGCTGAAATAAAGGAAATGCAGTGCTAGAAAAATCTCAGCAGAACTGGTAGGTGCCATCAGTCGAAATCACTGAGCTGTATCAATGCCAAGAGCTTTCTTCAGGCAGTTTACAAGTGTGATCCTGCTTCCAAACATATGAAGGCACCCTGGGTCCTCTGAGTTCAGATGCTCATTGATGTCACTGGTGCTGGCACATGATGCCCTGAGCTGTCATCCTGCCTGCTTCGGCAAGGCAGAAAAATCACCTCCTTTAAAACCCTTGGAAAACAAACTGATCTGAGAGCTTCTTGTTAGTGTTTGGTAGCACTTAGATCCGCCAAGCAGTGGAGAGAGAGTGGACTCAAACCAAAACACTCTGTTCAAGCATTTCTAGTTGTCTGCATTATGTAGACAGTTAAATCTGAAAAAGATAAGAGTCTTACAGAGAACTCGCTATCTTCTCTGTGCAGGCACAGAGCAAAGGGGTGCTAGCGCTGTGTTTATTGTGGATTAACATCCACACCGTAATGATGGAGAGGGCTTTTGGAGCCCACGTGCAGAAGAAGGAGTGGGATTCTGTGGCTATCACATTGGATCAGGAAGAACTTTAAACTTAAATGAGGGCAGGCGAAGCGAAGGTCTGAGTGGTAACAACGGTGCAGCAAATGGGGTGTGCAGCACGGGCTGGTTAAACAAAAAGGCACTGGGATGGCCTGTGGAACTTTCCCTTTCTGATTGCTTAGACTGTGATGCCTTTTATGTGCTTTTAGGATCCCAAGCCACTGCCCTACCTTCAGGATAAAGAACCCTACACTTTCGACATCAAGCTCTTTGTTGCTATTAAAGGTATGGTGGTGCTCGGGGGGTTACAAAGCTGAAATGGCCAGTCGAGGAACGCAGAACCACCACGGATTTCAGACAATTTGCTCTTGGCTCTGTGGTCCTCCTTCTCCATCTTCGCCCAGATTGCCCCTGTTGGAGAAAGAGGCAAAGCTCCTCACACTCTCCGTTGGCCATACAGTAGTGTGTCAAGGAGCGAACGACTCCCACGTGATCAGCTTATGATGAGGAGGGTCCTGTGGGGTCTGCCTGCATGGGCAGGGGTAGGCAGGGCAAGGAAAGAGCAGACGTATGTGGGATTCAGAGGTCAGCGCAGCTCAGACCCCCAGCTCATGGCCCTGCTGACCAGTAGGTCCAGGTGTGGCTCCTGTAATAGAGCAGAGAGTAGGAAATAGGCAGCTTGGTGCTACCGCAGTGACGTCCCCATGCTTGTTTTCTATGAAATTCTGGCCTTCATACCGGTAGGAAATGTTAGTACTGGATTCTTGCTAGGGATTACAATGATAAAAGAAGTCTCCGTCCATCTGTAAAATCAAAAGATTCCAACACCATTCATCTAACACAAACAAATTGCTTCCATTTCTTCTTTTTTATTTTCTGCAGGAGAAGGAATGAACGTGCCAACTACTGTATGCAGATCCAATTTCAAGGTAAGACTCCAGCACCTTTTATTTGTTTGAAATCTTGCTCCAGCCATCAGTTCCATCCTTGGGCAATTTCAAATACTGATTTTTGCATCAGCTGAATCTCAGATCTGGGGTGTGTGTGTGCAGGGGATGGAAGGAAAAGAGTGGAGGGCAGTAATAGTTCACCCCTACTGGGATGGAAACACCTGAATGGGATGAACGAATGAAGGGAGCAGCTCCTTCTGCTGGTGGGTTTAAGGGTGCTCGGAGCATCTCAAGTTGTGTGCTCATTTGGCAGGGAGTGATGAAAGTGGAAGACTCACGGGCAGAGGGAGTTGCCTCTTGCTGTGCAGAGGTGCAACACAGCTTCACAGTCGCAGCTGGATGTTTAGCTGCAGGCTCGCTGCTGCAACACTGCTCTGAGCCCAGCTCTGCGCCGGCCCCTCTGTGGGCAGCGTGGTGGCTCTGCCTCTACAGGCTGGTGGAAGCCAGGAGGATATGTATCAGCTGCAGGATTTCTCAATCAATTTTATACTCACGTTTGGTTCTTTGCATAGTAATTGCCTTAATCTGTGAATCAGCAGTCAGCAAATCGGTGATAAGGAGATTTTTCTACAAAGCCATTAAAATACTGGACTGAATAATGGATCCTAGGTCAGCAGTGCTGGCCTTAAAGAGGAAGAAGAAGAGGAGAAATGACATCCAGCTGAACGAAGAAAAATTTTAAGGGACTAAATTGCGTATTAAAGTATGTGTTTTAAATGCACCTAGCAGCTCCTGGTCATCATTTAGGAAGCGATCAGGCCACAGTAACTCCTGAGAACACAGCACTAACTTCCTGTGGAGATTGCTTTAGGTTGCTGAAAGTTCCTGATTAAATAAGGAAACTTTTCTTTAGGGACAGTCTTACCAGCATCGTGCCGAGAATGCAATATGTTCTGCGTAACCTAATGGCATGCCAGAGAGGTTTGTCTTTCCTTGCTTTAGCCTCCTCTTCCTCCTTCCTCCAGCACATGTACTGGACCATGAAACAGCAGCTGGCTCATCATTCGATCAACGGGTGCAACCTCAGACCTGGAGATCTCCTGGCCTCGGGCACAATCAGTGGACCCGTAAGTGTTTGAGTAAAGACAGCTGCTGAGAACTCATCAGCAACCCAAAACTGACGGAGCAGGGCTTCGGGTCTAAGCCCTGTTTGATTTGAGCTGCCATGAAAATATCTGCAGTTCTTCCCTGGGCACTTTGGGCTGATGCTTTGGTAACCCCAAAACTGTGCTGAGAAGTGGTGGGGTTCTGTTGGTGTTGGTTTTTGGTTTTGAACTGCCATATGGATGGTCTGTGTGAAGATGGGTAACTTGCACCTTCTGAATCACCAAATAAATCCTGTTCAGGCTGTCTGAAGGACAGCCCTAGTTAAGCTGGTTCCATGCTGGGTTACCTGTACTTCCATTTTGAGCATTTCTTTGCTTCCTTCAAATTACTGCAGATTGGCATTAAAGACTTACAAACATTCACCAGCTTTGCTGTTTTGAAGAACAAAATGTAAATAAAAATCCAAAGTGTGATTACATGAAAGCTCTGGATGTGTGGAAGTGCCCTCCATTTGTTTCCGGTCTTGTCGTAGCAAGCAAGCAGTTAACATGCAAGGGCAGGAAAATGAGCCCATGTATCAATGAATTAAATGAAAGGCAAAACTCTGTTCTGTAGAGCTATCGTACTCGCGTGTCTTCTCCAGCAGCAAGTACTTAACAGCAGGACAGGTACTAAAATGTTGTTTATTTGTTTATGAATCTTGCTGCAGGAGCCGGAAAGCTTTGGCTCCATGCTGGAGCTGTCCTGGAACGGAACAAAGGAAATCCCTCTTGGCAGTGGACAGTCTCGTAAATTCCTGCAGGATGGAGATGAAATAATTTTGACAGGTAATGGCTGAGCAACTGCTCTTACGCTGCACCACGGACGTGTTTCCACAGGCTGATCCCAGCAGTGTGGGTGCCCGGCGGGGAGAAGGGCTATTCTGTACATACCTGCCAAGCAGCCCCGTTCTTTTCATCCTGCTTGTCAGGAGGGAAAAGCCTGTGGAGAGAAATTCCCCTGCAATAAATGCTTTCTGGAGTAGAGTATTTGCTTTGCTAAGTTCTTTGTGATCTCGCTATGCCTGTGCATGAGTGCTAAGGGGACGATGGAGGGAGGTTTGTCTTCGTGGGCAAAAATTCCCTGGGACTAGAAGCAGCTGATGTATTGTCGCCACCGCAGTCCAAGATTGCATGTGGAGCAGAGCTTGGCAATGCTCAGAAAAATTACTTTGGAAATAATTATTCATTCATAGCATAGGCATATTCAATTAAGTGTGCTGCAAATCAAATATGTGGGAAACAGCATGAAGCCTGCTAGAACAGCTGACCAGCTCCCCTCCGAAAAGAGCTGTGCTTGAGAGCTGTTTCATGCTGGGCAGCAGTTTTAATTTTCATCTCGATGAACTAAAGATTTTAGAAACTAAAATCTACCATGGTGTTTTGTGTTCTAAATCCCACTCCTACTTCTTTTTAATCCAAAGATTAGTGCAAAACAAATCTATTTTCCCCATCCTCTCATCTCGTCCACCTCTTCACGGCTTTGAAGTGGCAAATATTTGGCAAGAACAGCCATGAGAAACTTTTGACTCAAGCCTGCATATGTCTTTGCTACGTCAGTCACTGAATTTTCAGAGCGTATCTTGTGGCATGTTGTGCATTAATAGATGAGACACAGCCTGGCTCTGAGCAACTCCATCGTGTTGATGTGACCAGAGAAAATCTGCACAGAGAAGAAAACGGCTCAGGTGATGAGACCACACTTGCAAATGTGACTTAGGACAGAGGAAATGCGGGTCACTAATGCCAGTGCAGCAACGTGAAGGACGTGGTGGCGTGGTGCTGGTTTGTGTTCGCATACCTGGGTCTGCTTAATCCAACCAGAACTTTTAGGATTTTTGCCAGAATAGCCTCAACTTTCCAACTTTTTTAGAAAGCTCTTTAACGAAACCAAAGAACTTCTCTGTGATGAAAATACCGTATATGGATATATTACAGTTTCCCAGTAATGGCTCTATAAGCCATATCTGTGGTGCTGCAGCCAGAGCCCAGGGCCCTGACAGCCTACACAACAGCTTTGAAAACTATGTTTCTAAGAGGTGCTGCCAGTTTTGCAGAGGAAGATGCTGAGACAACTGGAGATTGAGAGGTACTGGAAAGAGATGTAGATAATGAAACCGAGGATGTCCTGACATCCTTCAGCCACCCAACATCCCAGTGACTGCTTGTGCTGCAACATGTAGGCATCTGATGCTGCTCTCCACAGGCTCCCCATACATTCAGTGCAGACACTCCTCCAGCAATTTAGGGTATCACATTGCCCTCCAAAGGTGCAAAGTCTCTGCAGTAACTATGCCAGGAGCCCAAAGTTAAGGTACAATTAGGTATTATGAAAGTCCCTTCAGAGTTACATGGTGACATCCTTATTGTCAACGAGCATCTTGCAGTTTGGGAGCTGCTGGCACAAGGTGGCCAGCTGAGGAACAAATGGAACCAGACGTGATCCAAGTGGTTCTTCGTGCCTAGAACAAGCTGTGTTACTTAAAGACGTTAGATCCTGAATGTCTTTAATCTCTAAAGATGGCACGATGGCATTGTTGTTTACCTGGATGACAGCACCGTTGCCCCAGCGGGACGTTAATCAACCTGCTGTGCTATTTTACACTAGCAACAGTTTGTGACTATAGTGAGCAGGGCATCAAGCCATTTGGGAGAGCCAGGTGCTGCTGGGACAGTTTGGGGTCTGCTCCTATTTGGTGATGTATGGCAGGTCCAGTGCCTTAAGGCACCCGTGAGGCAGAACTAGTGCTATTGCATCCTCTCCCCAGGCAGTACCATTAGCTCTTGCCAAGCGCCCAACCCATAATTTCTAGTTTCCTATTTCAACTTTGTGCTCTTGCTCCCCTTGTGGGAGCTATTTCAGAGCCCTACCACATAAAGTGAGAGAAATACATTTTTCCCAAGAGTGTCTCAGGGAGGGAGCATTGTGAGGGAGCATTGCGAGGGAAGGGTTGCTGCTGGTGTGCTGCAGCCGGCTGCAGAAATCTCTCTGTAGCTCCTTGGCACCCTGCTCAGGCAACTGCTGCTACCAGCACAGACCCTGCTTTGTTCAGCGTGCTGTTCCTTGGTAGTGCTCTAAATCGTAGCTGACAGCGGGCATAACTAAACTGGGCTGAAATAATAAACCGGCGCTCAAAGGAAAGCTGGCAGTGAAGCCTAATGAGACAAATGGAAACTGAGCTGAGCCTTACAGCTCAGTCTTACTCAAGTATTTCTTAGAGTGAGGATTACCCAGTGGATACTGGCATGCTGTCTGTGGGCAGCCGTTACGCCAGCACTTACAGACACCCTGGTGCTTGGGAAACCTTCATTTCAGCTGGCAGGGGGCTGCCTCGTGGGTGAGAGCTGGCAGGTCCGTCCTCGTGCTGCAGTAACTTTGGCTGCCCTGCTGCCTGAGCTCACCCATCCTCCTCTTCCCCGGAGGAGGTTTCCACTGCTCTGTGCTAAGGGTGGGAATTAGGGTTGATGTCTGTTCTGTTCAACTCCCTCTTGGCTTCTCAAAGGCAGCTGGTTTTTATCACTTGCAGGGAAGATGATGTATTCCATTATTTTAGTTAAGTCCATCTCTAATTATGAAATCAGTCCTTAAAATACAGCATATGTCACTTGTGCCCTTCCAGTGATCAGCTGTTGGAGCGGAGAGCTATGGTAGGTCTCCTCAGCTGTTTCTTCCCAGATGGGCCAGAAGCCCCTGGCTGTGCCCCCTCCCCTCCTTCACCTGCAGCTCTGCTAACGGATGCTGTTGCTGGAGCAGCTCAGCTGGCCCGTGGCAGCAAGAGGTGCTGCGGCAGCTCCATCCTGATGTCTTCTCTCCCATCACGCAGGAGGAGGTAAAGATTGATTCATCCTGCGGTTAGAGAGGTTGTCACAGGCTGGTAACTTCAGCAGCAGTCAGCAGACCTTTGATGTCTCCTTATATAACAGAGTCAGAGGCTGAATTTCTTATGGAACTAAACTACTTGATTTCAGCGAGTGAAACAGATCCTGCAAGGGCAGGCCCTGCTCTTCGAGGGGGTTTGACGATCATGTTTCTGGCTCTAAGCATCCCGGTGTCCCAAGAGCAGTCCTAATGCTGCGGAAAGAGAGCCCAGATTTATTTTATTAATTGCAAGGCTGGGCCAGGCAGTGGATCAGCTTGCTGCTTGGATTGATGATGCTGCAGGTTAGGATGGAAAACAGAAATACAGCAAATCTTGTTGGCTCTTTGATCAGTTCACTGGACTTGCATATTGCTGTGTTTAACGTTTTGTGCTGCTTTTTTCCCTTTTTTTAATATTTCTGGGCTAGTTGAACTCTTCCGGCTGTTATCTTTTTTTTACTCCTCCTTGCATTTCTGAAATGTTTCCGCTCAGTTTTGGTCTCTTTATGCCTTTATTCACTTTTATTCCCGGTAAAATCCTGCTGTCGTGTCAGAACAAGCTGTCTGTTGTTTTCTGGCCTTAGGTTACTGCCAGGGCGATGGCTTCCGCGTGGGATTCGGCCAGTGCTCAGGAAAAATCCTTCCAGCCCTGTCGGGCCCATGAAGACTGGAGTAAGGTGACATCCAAGGAGAAGGATCTCTCCCCCCACCTCTAACAGTCATGCTGCTTTATTCAGATTTATTATTTTTATATGAGTGATTGGAATCTTATTATTTTTAATTAGCAATAAATACCTTAAAGATGAATGTCGCTCTCTGGTGTGATAAGAAAAGGACTTCAATGCCAGCTTAAAATTCTCAGAACAAAAATAAGATGATTGAAATGGGAAGTGAGGTTCTTAACTCTTCTACTGCATTAATTTTTTCGTGATTGTAAAAAGAGTCTTTCAAGTAAACTTAAATATTCAGATCCTAGGCTGAGGATAACAGCTGAGACTGCATGCTGATGACTTTTTTTTCCCCAGTGTTAATGTCCTGAAGGTAAAATCCCAAAGGCGAGTTGCATACGGATGCTAAAGTAGACCGTGCTGAGTAACAGAGAGTTACATGACTATGCCCTAAAGTAATTTGTAACAAAGCAATTTGCAAATGTGATAATCAATACAACGTCAATCGATACAAAAAAGTACTAGGCACATTAACAGCCTTTTAAAATAGTGAGAACAGAAACTGTACGGTGCAAAAAAACCCCAAGCCACCAACAAACAACAAATGAGGACCAAGAAGGGTCAGCACTAAACTCCTGCATCTTAGAGAGAAAATCTGTGCAGGCTTTGGAGTTCAACCCGTACACTGCAGCACCGACGGGTTCCTGGAAACAAAGCCCCCCAGCAGGCTGCAGCCTCCAGCTGCCGCCCTCCCCTTGCCCTGGGATGGAGCAGGCGGATTGTCCCAACCCTCTTACATGAGCAGAGGCAGCCCCGAAAACCGATGGGTAACAGAGACCGATGCCGGGCCTGAGATGGGAGCCTGTGTTGGGGCACCCCTCAAAAGAGAGCATGGAGATACCTCGTGCATCTTGCGCTGGTTTTTGGGAAGGATTCAAAGGGTTTTTTCTGGGATCAAGGAGGGAGGGTGAGTGCCCAGGCGCTCACTGGTGGCAGTCACACCTTGTCGTCTAACAGGGGCTGCAGGAAGAGGACACGGGAGGCAGACCCCTTCCTGCCCTCCTGAAAGGCGCCTCTCGCCATGGCATCCCCGTGCAGCGTGGCAGTGACGAAAGCCGCATGCCACTTTTCTCAAGTGTAAAGGGCATCTGCTGTCTCCTGCTGGTCTACAAATCAATTTAACTCTATGGCCAAGTGCCAAATCACATCAATTAGAGGATATTACTGACTGAAGGAGCTCAGGAGACCGAATAATGAACTCTGGTACAGAGCAAGGGGAACTTGTTAAATATTTGCTTGGTCCTCAATGTGAAGAGCCTGATGAGGCTGCTGGCTTCGCGCAGCGACAGCAAGATGAGTGTAGGCTGCTGCTTTCCCGTGGCTGCCCCGTTGCTTCTCCTGAGGCCTGCCGGGTAGTTTTGCTGGTGTGGGCCATGTGGGTATTTGATGTCATCCTGGGAAAGCACCCAGTGCTGATTGGGAATGTGAACCTCTTGACCATGCAGGAGAGAAAAATGAATTTTAAATGAAGATTAATGAAAAAATGTGGCAAAACAGATAAATCATGGCTAATGGAGCATGTTCACTGAAACGGGCTCTCTTCCAGTGTACAATAATAATAGTCCCTTTAAAGAATGATACTTAGAGGATCATCCTCCAATCAATTTAAATTTTTAGCCTAAGACATTCCGCTATCACCAGGAGGGATGACCTGGCCAGGAAAACAGTGGTTCATGGTTGTTTATCAAGAAAAACTATTTCCCCTTCAGGCTGTTGTAGAAACTCGGAGCTGAACTAATAGGCAGATATTTATTTAATGTACTCTGACTTGGTTGTCAATTTACAGCATGCTTTGTGCTCTCTTCTGACCTCAAAGGACAACCACAAGTTGACAACTTCCCTCTTGGATTTAGAAATAACTCCTGTGGTCCTTCCGAGCACAGCCTGGCTTTACTCCCGACAGCAGCAGGAGGACACAGCGAGCATTTCTCCGCCAGAGAAATTTCTCTGCAGAAGCAACATCCACATTGCACCTTGCCATATCTGAACTGATGGAAATGCGGTGTCAAGGAGAGGGGTGCACCAACAGAGAGACGAGAGCTGATGGCAGGGCTGGGTGTCATTAGTCATGGGTTGTGACCTTGATGCGCGACATTTTGCAGCCAGGAAGAACTGTGGTATCGAAGTTTTCTGGGTTCAAGAACACTTACAGAAAGTGTTAAATTCACCGTGCTCTTCCCTCGCTTCGTGAAAGGCAAAGGTGAGTCCGGTACACATGCAGGGAGCAACTCTCCCAAAAGGACAACAAGTGGAAACTGGGTTCCTTGCTTGAGCAGGCAGGAAGGTCAGTGGTGCTGAGAGCCCTGCTGCAGGATGGAGGCACCTAGCCACAAATACCCCTCCGCTGGCTCCCGACCCAGAGCCAGGCTGCCACCCGCAGCCCCAGCCCCGAGGGTGGAGGGTGGAGGGTGGCTTTGCATCTGCTGTGACCACGCTTTCCATCCTAGCCACTAGCCACAGTGTCTGGCCAAGTACCCCCGCACCATGCTGGGGATGGGTGGGAGGTGGCAAGGTCCCCCCTGTGACCCCAAGGTGACAGAGCTGAGCTTCTCTAGCCTGGGGACATCTGGAGAAGTCTCGTGTTCCCAGATGGTGGAGGTTTTATCGAAAGGAGTTCAGATACACCTCTGAGAGCAGGTTTCAGGGGTGAGCTGGACAAAGTCCAAAACCTTGCACAGAGCAGAGCTCAGAGGCATCTGCTGCCTGCTGCATGGACGGGGGCCAAAAAGCCAGGAGATGCTGAAAAGGGAGAGAAACTTCTTTTTTATGCTCAAGGCCACTTTCTTTTCACTGTCAGGAGAAGGTAGTGGGCTTCGTTTGGGTGGGCGCTGGGGAGAAGAGGGCTGTCCTCACCCAACACAGCAAGCCCGGAGCCACCAGCACTGCTGATTCTTGTCCCTTCAAGGTACCCTGTGTCAGATCTACACTGCAGTGTGCAGCACTGTCCTTAGAACAGCCTTGCTTTTGCCTAGGACTAGCAGCACCGCAGCACCCACTGCCTGGGGAGGCAGCAGCCTCCGGCGCAAGTGTTGGTGTTGTGGGCACCTCCCGCTTGCTCCACCTCCACTGGGGCAGCTGTGATCACTTTGCACCCTTGCCCTTCAAATTGAAGAGCACGGAGCTCTTTCCTGGTTTGGGGTTAAGGTGTCTACAAGGTAGGGGTGAAAATATGAGGCTCTTGCAGCAGGATGGTGCTTTGTTTCGGGTTCTCTCAGCATGTAGACCTGGTGCTTAGAAAAGTTTATTTTTTCAGCCATTTCAATTGGGTTGAGTCTTTGTACAAAGAGCGTCCTCTCCACTTCTGGAAACTTTTTGTGCAATTAGGTTTGAGTGTGGCTCTCTCTGCTTCTCAAAGGTATTAATTTTAATTTGATTTAAATCTGTTTTCCTTAGTTTGCTTATAACCTGGCTTTTTATAAAAAAAAAAAAATCCAACTCAGAGCTCCTTTTCCTTTGCCCTGTCATAGCACCAGGTTTGTGACCTGGATGTGGGTGAAGAAATTCCTCCTTGGATCTTCAGAAGCCTGGAAAACCTTTCTGCTCTGTCAGCCACTGTGAGTAATGCTGAGATGTTGGTTGAAAGGCCTTGGAGGGATGCAGGAGGTGCTTCTGTGTTGTACTGCCGCACTACGGGGTGGTTGGGGCTACAGTGAGTCACACTGCCTGAGAACATTTCATCTGGTGGTGTTCATTTGCTGGTTAGAAAACGAAGAGCATTCTCTGATACTGTTTGAGATGAGTTTTCTTACAGAGCAGAACATGGACTGGTTGGTGGTAATGAAAATGCCGGGTATAATTTATAACAGCCCTGTTAGTATAATTAAGTGTCAAAAGCCCGGAACAAAACCCTAAAGCCTGTTTTTGAGTTTAAAGGAAACAATGGATTTTCTCTGTGAAATGCTGGCATTCTTCATCTAAAACAGTTTTCTGCGGAGATTCTAATTAGAAATCAGTGTGATGTCATGGAAAAAATCAGTTTTGATGAAAATGTTCATGTCAGCAATATTCATAATTCCTTCTTAACCAGGCAGTAATAACTCAAAGTAACGCGCTCTTTCAGTAGCTCTTTAGGGTCAAGGTAGTGACTCTAAGAGGGACAGAGCTGGTAGGTGATATTCAAATTAGTTTTAAGCAGTAAGGCAGGAGGCCATTTCTCAGGCTTGATTGCTGCTTCTGATCAGGATGCCCACGTAGCTGTGCTTAGTGGGGAAGAAAGATAATTTCTGGAATTTTAAAATTGATTGAAGGCTCTGGAAGTACGTGAGGGATGTGCTGAAGTACTGGCACCTTGCTGCCCCATACAAATGTGCTGTGAGCTGCTCCTCCTTCCCGTGTCCCCTCATTCCCCAGAACATCTTCACCTCAACGCTTTGCTGCATGTGTGTTTGGTTTGCCGTGAAGCATTAATTACGGACCTGTGCTTTCTAGTTTTTACAGTGTTTGCTTCGTATTGTCTAATTGGCAGCTGTAACAGAGCTGGGTAGTCACAGGTAACGTGTAAGCGAGATGCTGCAGGAGCAGAAGTCCCTGGAGACAGCTGAGCACCTGCTGGGTCAGCTTGTAGGGCTGACACCTTTGTTAATGAGTATTACGGGAGGGTTTTTCGCTCCCCTCCTCGCTGTGCGCTGGATCTAGGGCAGATGTGCTTCAGGGCAGAAGCAGCCAGAAGCCCCAGTGCCCTGCAGAACAATGCACGTCCTGGAGCTGCTGTGTCCTAGGACCCCGCTCCAGGGATGGCTCTGGGAGCTGTCTCGGAAGCCCAGCTCTGCTGCCCACTTGTCCCTACCAGGCACTTCATTTGTTCTGCAGAGGCAACACGGCTGCTGCTTGAGAAATCTAATTAGTCCTAAGTATAAAACGTGTTTTGAAAAACCTTGCTTCCCTTGTGGCTTCAGCACACTTAATGCAATTTTAATATATTTTTGATTGATTTCTGATTTCTCTCCAGGAGCTGCCTGGCCAAGTCCCAGTATAAATCATGAAACTTTGTAACTAAGAAGTGTATCTTTCAGCATTTCCTAATGCCATTGTGGGTTGAATTGAACCCTGAGAATAAATGTAACCAGGAATCTAAAATTATATATTGCTTTAAAAATGTGTGCATGAGCAGTGTTTTCCTCCTGGTTAGCAAGGAGGAGTATTGGCCAAGGGGTATCAACCATTTTTAACAACGACAAAAAAAAGAAAAAACAAATGCAGAAGAGTGATGACTGAGATCAAGAATTCTTACTGTAGCATTAAGACACGGCTAAAATTGGGGATTTAATATCCTTTATTTAAATTAAATCATCTGAGATATAAAACCAGGAGACAGCTAGGGCAAGTGGTTTGAAGCTTGGCAAATCTGGGTTGACAAGGTTAGAGACAGAGAGGGTAAGGAAGGGGAGAAGATGAAGTTAATTTTCTAGCCTTTATTTAGCAGGATTTTCCCTCCGTGGGCAGCGCAGCTGAAGCATTGCGATGGTGCTGCTGTGCTGGTGGCTGGCGCAGATCCACCACCGTGGACCAGGACTGAGCTGTGTGGAAGCGGGGAGGTGGTCCATGGGTGTTATTGCCACGTTGACCTCAAAGATGCAAAACCGCGGGGGAGGCTGCTCCTTTGGGATGACTTCTTGCTACAGCAGTAATGCCCTGTCCACATGCAGGTCTGATGTCACTGCTGTCCTTGGGTCTCTTTGGGCGGAGAAGCTCAAGGCTTTGTAGGCTCAGTTATCCTTGAGTGTTAGTGGGGGACTGCAGGTAGCACGGTAGGAAATTTAATTTTGGACTGTCTTGAAAAGTCGCTGCCTTCATCTCTCCTACTCTCACTCTGTTTTCTGGAGCACCAGTTTCTAAGGTGAACCAGCAAAACACCTGAGGTCTGCTGTCCTCACCACCCTCCCTATGTGTGCCATGGAGACTGCTGGAGACTGAGCACAGTGTTTTCCCCGTCTGAGTCCTGTGTCGACGTGACTTTTGAGCTCCTGTAATGTGGGTTGAAGTTACCTGCTGAGACCTGTAATGGCCCAGCAAGCTGGGGACATCTTTGGACAGCACAGGCTGCAGCACCATTGCTCATGTGATTCCCTGGCTCGCATCAGCCCTTGTTTCTTACAGGAAAAACCTCTGTGCCCACAGTTCTCCAGGGCATCTGCCCGAATTCAGCCACAGTTGGGTTCGGTTCAGGGCTACATGTACATTAGCACAGCAGGGGCTCTGGCAATGGTGTGCCTGTGCCTGACTAGGACAGAGTTAATGATTTATCGGTGGGGTTTTGTCTTCGTGGTGAACTGGATTTCAGGCAGAAAGATCCTTCTGCCAGAGGACTCGCTGCAGGGACAAGCAGATATAGAAAGCACCCAGCTTTCAGGCAACAGAGTCCTTTGACAAGATGAAAGAATCAGCGATTTGTCTCCTCATCTTTTTCAAGAGGAGGAGTTCCCTGGGTGCTTTTTACTCCGTGTATCCCATACTGTGTGGCTTCTTCAAAGAGACCTTACAGATGCTCAGTGCTTTTCATTTTCAGTTGCTAGCAGGAGGGATTCCAGTCTCAGTGGCCCTATTTCTTTTGGTATGCACTGATAATGAATTGCTGAAATACAGCATGCTGCGGTCCCTCACTGAACCAAAGCTCGGCTTGGCGCTCTTACTAGCTGAGGCAGAAACCTGAAACAGCCACTTTGGGGGGGCTGACCTTCCAGCAGAGCCACAGGAGCACTTGGAGCTCCGTCAGCTCTGTCCTGAACTCCTGAGTCTGTAGCGGTGTTGCTGCAGAGAGCTGTTCTCTGCTCTCACCCTCCAAGGAGGGCTGTCAGGAATGTATATCTTTCCTGAAAATCTTGTTGTGGGTGGTCTTTTAAAAGGTCTTGGCGTGAACCACAACAGAGACAACAAGAAGGTTTTCCATGTTAAAGCTCTTTATTGTGTTAGATAAATACATTTGCAACAAGTTTGAATTATTTCCTCTGAGTGCAGTTGCTGGTAGTATGGCATAATGACCAAAACAGAAACAAAACTAGCAGAGGCACTTGTTGCATGCAGCTGAAGTTACTACCAAGCCCAGTGATGCAGCCCCTGCTAAAACAGACCTTCTGGCTGTGACTGCAGCTTTGCCATCAGGGCTTGTGGGGTCAGCGTTGGGTGGGAGCTGCAGTGACGCACCTTGGGTAGGCGAGTGCCCAGTCCAAATGCGAGGAGGACAGAATTTTTGCTTTCAGCATGGTGTTTAGTATTGCTTTCGGTTAAAGAGTAGTGAGGTTGTGTGACTGTGACCAGTGCGGGAAGGCAGACACCAGAACGTGTTTACCTGTATAAAAACAATCACTCTGACTTACTGAAGACTGGAAAGACTGGACAAGTATATGTAGAAGTTTACAGAGAACTTTTTTGTCAACAGAAGGATGGACTTGACAGGCTACGCCAGGGAGACATTTATTAGAAAACAGAGCTACCCATAGGGGTCTTTCTGTTAGGATTTTCAGGAAAATCCATGAAACAGTTTGTACAGCTGGACACACAGGAATAAATGGGAAGTGGCAAACATTCTTGCAAAGCAAACTTGTCAGTTTGCTTCCCCCGCATTTGTAACCCTTGATTTGCACACAGGTTAGAAAACAGAGCTACCCATAGGGGTCTTTCCGTTAGGATTTTCAGGAAAATCCATGAAACGGTTTGTACAGCTGGATACACAGGAATAAATGGGAAGTGGCAAAAATTCTTGCAAAGCAAACTTGTCGGTTTGCTTCCCCCACATTTGTAACCCTTGATTTGCACACAGACTTTGCTCCTGTGAGGACTGTGTGTTGCTGTTCCTGTCCTGCCAAGGACACAGCACGTGGTCTCTGCTTGGAGACTTAAGTTTAAGCATGGGGTAAAATCCTTACAGGGGCTTATCAGTGACGCGTGATAAAGCCAGAGTTCTGCGTGCAGATAAACACTAAGTGGAGTATTGCCACTGGCAGGTGTGATGACAGGCTCTGTCCTTGCTCTGCATCAGCTGTGAACACAGCCAGGTGACCTGCAAACTGAAAGCATCTCTAGCCTGGAAATAGATTTTATTTATTCTGTAAGTAGCCCCACTGGTATCAAGGTGGGATACAAGACTTAAAGACCAAAAATGGGCTCTAAACTTTAGCCCAGGGAATGGAAGCAATCTGCTTTGAGCTAGGGCATCCGTTCCTATGGTACAGACAGACGCACTCATGAATAGGTGTGACGACTATGTTTGCTCAAAGAGTGGTGAACATTAATTGTCACGCCTGAAAACCCTCAGTCACTGGTGATTACCTGGCCAGCAGAAACTGAGGCTAAATCACATCCTGTTGAGCAATCTGCAGTGAGTAATTGAAGCAGTGAAGCCTCTCGCTAGAGAATAGCAGGTGTAAAGCCACTCCTCAGTTCTCCTGCCTCCTGAATGAGATCCCTACAACAGAGATTAGCAAAAATTGTGAGGTGCAGAAGATCCGTGCAAAACTCCACATGCCTCCTAGCCTGCTCTTTTGGGGTCTCTGTAATTCCAGTGCTCAGCACCTTACATCCAGACTGTCCTCAGAAATCAGTGGAATATGCAACAAACCCAGGTGCCGTTCGGCATGACTCGAAATACTGCAAACTTAAGGAGAGTAAATGGAGCTCTGGACAAGTCCTCTGCCTGGGGAGAACTTCCCTTGCTGCCTGCTAAGAGTCAGACCTTCCCCATTAGTTTCACCAGGAAGAGCTGTAAATCAATACCTTATTTCTGTGTCCCTATCTAAGGCTCTTCAAGTGCTTTCTGGTATTATGAGACAGACAAAACAAGGTGAGACAAGTTAATACTGTTGTACCATTTCATTGATGAGTAGACTGAGGCACCTAAAAAAAGACTTGTGCGATCGTCAAATCTGTCAGAGCTGAGAATAGTAACCTACAAAGTCTGTGTTCTGATTGCTTGCCACAGCCTTTGGTTCCACTTTTCTCACCCACTGTGCATTGCCTTATGGCAAGAACCCACAGGGTAGGTAGGATGGGAAGGAAGAGGAGAAACAGTGAAACACCCTGCATGCAGATTTGTGCTTTCAAGCCTTGCCTGCTCGTGATGCTTGTTGCAGTACCTACTCCATAGGGCTTCAGCAACTCCTTACAGCCCTACAGGCCAAATGTGGAGTCACTAAAAAATGTAGCTGTGAGCAAACCTTAGAATTTGGAGAACAGAGGACATGGGAATCCCTCAATCCCAACTTCTCAAAAGGTAAATAATAAATTTGAAGAACTCCCATGTTCACTTATGCCTTCTTGCATAATGGCTGTCTTAATGAATTGGGAGAAGGGAACATACAGCCATTCGCCTTACAGATCTGTGGGAAAATTCTTCTTCTAAAGGTGCTGAATTTCTCCGAGGTAGAACGCACATAATTGTACATCACTGTAACTGTTACGAGGAGACTGACAAAGCTAGCAGCAATGTCTCTTTAATTCTTGGTTTTGTCATTCTATTTATGTCTCATTCCACTGAAGTGCAGCTGAAACGAAAGATGGTTGAAGTTGCACGTGGAATCACTCTTTGAAAATCACAGCAAGTTCTATGCAGTTGAAAGCAGCAGTGTCCAAGCTCTACTCCATGGATTTCTGGTAGCTACCAAGCTCGTAGTGGGTGGTTTGACACATCTGGCTAACCCAGGGGCCCATGGCAGATGATAAGCCTGGTTTTGGCATGGAATGGGTAGAGCAAGGTGACACTACAGTGTGAGCCGTGGTCCATGACCCCTTGGGAACTGCTGTCTGAGTGCTCTCCGTGCTGATCGCTGGACATGAAGCTGCAGTCGGGTAGGGAGTGTATGTGCAGAACCAAGTGAGTTGAGAACAAATCTGCTCGTGTAATCCCACTTAGCCAGGGCTGCTTTAGTCCTTCCACTTAGCAATGCTCTGGGATACAAAATTATAATGCCTTTGAAACACAAATATAATGACTGAGGAAGATACTGAAGTGATCTATTTCCAGGTAAAACAGAATGTACTTGTGGCTTTTACAGATTCTGATGGTTACCCTGGATTTGTGGGAGAGAGAGAGGGGAAGACAAACGGTGCTAGACCAAGAGTTACACTGGGAAGAGTCTGGAGTGTCTTGTGCTGATGGCGTTACAGTGATAACTGTTTTCAGTAAAATAAGGGTTGCTGCATAGTATTAAACTCTGCTGCCAGCATGGCTTGCTGCTATCCTGATCTGCTGACTGAGAACCACACCACCCATTGACAATATGTGCTCTTAGAGATATTGCTGTTGCCCTGCATATCTGAAAATGGCTCTTTGTGCGTTAGCCTTCCTGGTGGGAGAAGGCCTCCCGGATCGCGGCATTTTATGGTTCTGTCTAGTGAAGTCCTTTCAGTCATCTAGATGCTGCTCCTCCCATGTAGACGTAGGGATGGCACTGTAAGGGTCCATGATGACTTTTGCACAGCGAATAATCATCACAATCAAGAAGAGGCAGAGGAAGACAAAACATGCTAATGTCAGTCCCTTGTCCACGTCAACAAACACAGGTTCTGGGGTTGGTCCCTCCATTGCTTATGCCGCTCTTCATCTGGGTTTATATTTACTCCTAACATCATCAACCACCTGCAAAACAAACATGATGTTAGACACAAGTGATTGCTGCTCCTGAGTACAGGGAAACTCAGGGCTAGAACAGAAATCTGTGACGTATTCTTGTAGGGCAATAAACTTGCTGGGAATGTCACAGCTCAGGTAATGGAGAGCTGTGAACAGAAGAAACCTCATCCCCACCTTCGTTTAGCCCATGAATGCTTCTAGCTAAAACATTAGACAATAAAAAGAGACGTCAACAAAGAAAGGAGAAGCAGTGGTGAATGAGCACTAACCATCCCTTTCAAGAGGTACAGACGCTGTTCTTGCCTCAGTGTTTCCCGGTTGTAAAAGTATTTCCCCTTCTCTGCTAGTGTGAAAGATCAGACAAATGCAGAGCAGACTGTTTCCATTGCAATTTTTCTCTCTGTCCAAACGTTCCCGGTCTCTTACTGTCATGAAGCAAAGTGAAAATTATGTGTACTTATTTTCCATAACATTTAATCTCTGGTACCTGTAAGTTTTTCAGGCAATAGAGGAATTTTAGGAGCAATATAATTTTCAAGTGGATGTTCTATCAGCCAGAGAGGTAGAGGTGAATATGTGAATAGTACAAGGGTTATCTTATTCAATGCAGATGTCTGCAGAGCAGAAGGTCTCTTCTGATCCCATCATCTGAATCCATCTCCAAAATGGCTTCAGCAGGTGTTGACTCCCTTCTGCCTCTGGATAGTTCTTTAGCTGCTAACCCAAGTTGCTTTGCACGATAATGCTGAAGGAGAGGAACTGACCTGAGTCATTGCCCAGAGACGGAGGAAACTTTTCCTGACATCCGCTTTTGGTCAGGGTGGGAGATAGCAGTGTCAGGGGTTACTGCTGTAAACAAGCAGGAGTATGGAATGCCTCTTTAAAACAAACAACAGAAGTTGTCCACATTGAGTACATTAAGCAACCTGAGAACTGATCCCTGCTTCATCTGGAGAAGAGAGATGGGAAAGCCCAGCTATTGAACCATAGGGAGAATGGGGTGAAACTTGGCTATCAAACGGTCCAGTCAGTCTGTGTAACTTCAATAATGCAGTCAGGAAATGCCAGGTGCAGGTTTTATCTATACAGGCGAGTTTGCCTGGTTACGTTTTCAGTGAGCTGATGCTGCTGGCAGGGCTATTTCAGCAGTGGTTCCCATCTGGGTGGAGCATCGTGTTCTTGCAGCATTGCGCTGGGCCAGCTGTGAGTGGGTGTCCCAGTGACTCCTGAACTCTTGTACCCTGGAAATTTTTCTCAGGATAAACAGAGGAACTTTTATTTTCAAAGTTCACAGTTCCTTCTCTGTCTTGTAATTTATTCCTTTTCAAGTTGTTTTCCAATCTCATCATCTCCTAGATCCTACAAGGCAAGTATAAATCAGCGGGGCCTTCTCATCTTTTTTAAGCACCAGGATGGCAGGGGTTTTAATTTTCTGAAAGCACAGAAATTACTGCAACAGCTGGGTGTGCAGCAGGGAGATGAAAGATACTTCGATGACAAGTGAGTGGAATCAAGAAGACATTGCACGTGTTTACCAGTCACATCCTTAGGATGGGCCAGCAAGTTTGGGCTTCTGAAGAAATCGCCAAGGAGTGGAGTCAGACTTGTAATGCTCACCTGGCCTGAGCAGGCGTCTACTATTCCCAGAAGATACTCTTACCACTCTATTTCACCAGCCAAAAGATCTTACATTACAGTTGATAACTTCATTTGGGGAAAAAAAGAGTCAAGACTTTGCCAGGAAGGCTGAGTATTAAGCATGGATACTGTTTTGTTTTGTGGAGCAAAAGAAAAAAATTGTTATCAAAACTACTAATGTAGCCCAGTCTTTCCTGAAGTACTCTTATAAAGATCCAACAAGGATGGATTTGATTTGTCCCTCCTGACATACTGGCTATGGTACCACGTGGTGGCATTTCACACTAAGCTACCTCCTGCAGAATATCAGGACTACCCGGTGATTTCCACCAGCACATATCCTTGATGAAAAACTGCATTTTCAATCATATGTACTCTCCTCTAAAAGATGAATCATTTACTTGGAAAATGATCCGAGGTTTCAGTTAGAGATCCACCCCTTGGAGATTTTTTCTCTTCAAAAAGGCATCACTCAATCTCATGGGAGCTGTGGTTCAAGTGCCACATCCTTCTGCTTGCCTTTCCCCCAGGACTCTGGTTGGGTGATGTTTCCTATGAAATACCTGAGCTGTTGCGCAGCCCCTTTCTCCTACTGGAAGGGGAAAGCATGTCATGGAAAGGATATGTCAGGCAGAAAGATTTACCCAGAGAGCAGAGGAAAAGCATATGCCATCTGAGCTGTAGTCAGCACAGAAAATTACAGCGACAGCTTGAATCTGATAGTTTCAGGTTTATTTAGGTTGATCTGTTTTGTCAAAACCTCAGCATTTTCAGTGGGAATATAAATATTTTTTCCAATAAGCTGTATTCCTCAGGTTATAATTCCTGAGGTATATAAATCACGTCTTCCCTCCTTCTGCTCTCGCCATAAACTTGATAACATCTCTATGCTGTGACTGCATTAAGTCTTTAGTGATGGAGAACGTGTTTCTTCGGGCTGACCAGAAGGGCCTGGCTTTCCTTGCTGTCCTCACTCACAGCTTGACTGCTCACCCGAATCTGTCTGTGCACCAGCACCGTCGAAGGGGAAACCTCCTCTGCCGGTCCAGCTTGTTAGAGCTGCACCAAAGTGCTCACCCGAGTCGCGTGGTGGATGAGGTGTCAGAAGGCATTTGGTGGTGTTCTGCAATGTTAGTTATTGCTACTGCACTTCTGCTGGCTTGGCAGCGTAGAGACAGTTATTGGCACCGAACAGATGCAGCTGCTGGAACAGGGTTGTGTCTGAGGCAGTTGTCTCCAGATTAATTTATTATTGCTGGAATATACCGCTGTTCTAGATCAGGCTTCTGGTGACCAGCAAAAGGTGGTCTCCAAATGTGAAAGGAGTTGTTTGCACAAGTTCACTAGAACTGGTTCTTTTTGAGACAATCCAGCTTCCTGGTTTTACTATGGGCGTGCAGTTTGATCATTATTTCCTAAAAGCCTTTCAGCACCGCTGCAGATGGGGATTTGCCTGCAGGTACACCAGTGTCCAGGCACAGAACGAGCTTCTTCCCCTGTGGTTATCCCACATGCTTTGTGTCTCCCAGCACAGACAGCTGGGGCTGCTGCACGGCAGCGATGTGCTTACATAGGTGGGAGAGGGAGGCTACAGCAGCTATGTGCTGCTCCCCACTGTCTGCCAGGTACTTGCGGTCCTCTGTCTCTGTAATAGCTGAACAACTGGTTCTTCTTATTTCCCATTTCCTTGGCCAGTGCCTCAACCTCCCCTTTCATTTCCTTGGTGCCCAGTGGTACAGCCAGGCTTGGAGGGGCCCATAGATGTGTCTCAGTGTGAAGCAGAGCTGGTCCACTCTGGAGAAAGCTCTCCCTGCACATCCTACCATCTATCTCAGCCATGGGGGAATATGCCGTGTACGTTACCAGAATGGTTTTGCAGTCCCCAGTCTGGCTCGTGAGATCTATCCGTGCTATTGAAATGAACTCTTGCTCTGGCTACAGACTGATTGGCTGATGCTTTGCCCGAATTCACCAGCACAGCTGAGGTTGACAGCATATGCGTGGAGCGGGGGGAAGCTTAGCAGAAACAATTATAAAGTTTCACACTTGAATGATCAAGTTTTCTCTGAATAGCTGAATTGTAGAAAATCACTCTTTTCCCAGCTTGTCAGCACCAAGCTGTGGAATTGTATTTCTAAAATTTCTTCAGATTTGTTGAAAACATGATTAGGTTTAAATAAAGGCAACAGATGAAGAAGGGTGATCCCTGGTTCAAGCTATTAGCCAGTTTAGCAGTGTGGGGTGCATGCTCTTC
>NW_010391313.1:47699-56226 GCF_000710305.1 Buceros rhinoceros silvestris | reverse complement strand
TCGGCCCTGGGCTCCCTGTGGATTGCAGAGGGCCAGGAGCAGGCAGCAGCTGTATCTCTTCAGTGGGTTGGCATCATCTAGTTTTGATGCCCTGGTGCCCACCAGCTTGCTCTTGTATGACCATTCTTGCAGCCAGGAGACCTTGCAGCCTGGCAGTCAGTGCAAGAATGGCCAGGGACCACGGCCTGGGGATAAAGCGCCTGGGTACCTCAATGAAGAATCTGTCCTGAGCACTTAGTTCTTCGCTCTGCGGTTTCTTTGTGTTTCCTAGTGATCTTTTAATGAGTGATTGCCATAGAAGCGAGGGTATAGTCGTTTTGTATGACCTCACGTACACAAGCAGACAGGTCAGCATCCTCGTTAGTATACCAGCTCCGTTACAGACTGTGCGATGCTTGTGCTTATTGGCGTGGCTGAATTTTGCAATCGTTCTTAACTATGGGAGGCACTTTAAAGGGCGTGTGTTTTTTCCAGACCTGGCAATCTTGGTGCTGTCACTTTAAATATAAGGTAATACTGTATTGCATATACTGCAGAGCGCTGGTCTGAACCATACCAGTTCTTACGCGGGTTAATCACGTTTCCACTGATCTTAACCCATAGGATATATTGCAAAATATTTTCTTTCTTTTTTTCCCTTCTGCACTCCTTCGCCGAAACAACAGATGTGCAGGGAGGGAAGGGAAAGGAAACTATGCGATTTCATATATGCAAGCAGATCCCTACCTTCCAGACCTGGGTAGGAAGCCTGTCACATCCCAGCATAGCAGCATTGTGGAGTTAAAAGCCTTACTGTAGTCATATTTTAGAAGTTTTCTTAGGGTGGCATTAATGGCGTTCAGGCTCCACTCAGGTTCATGTCCAGCTGGACCTGGAAGCAGTTCTCCTCACCACTGTGTTCTGGAAAAAAAAAAAATTCCCAATTGCTCATCATGCAGGATGTGGGCGTTACGGATTCGTTAAGCAGTTGGGAATCGCTCCTGTGACAGCCTGAGGCAGTCGGATATAGTCATACAGAAGACAGATTTGTCAGACATTCCCTAGAAAAACCTTTATGATACAAAGAGCGATGTTCCAACCCAAAGTCATCATATCCTTATTGCTTCTTAAACAAGTTAAAAACCCACTTTTAAGTCGCAGTGAAAGATCAACCAGGTCTGAATGGACACTTCCTGGGAGTCTGCATCTTTAGTTTTTGGAATTTTTTAACCTTTTCATTATAAAAATGGCCAGAATTGAAGTGAAACATTTCAGTTGCTTAAACAAAACTCTTCTATTAATCTGAACTGATAAACCTGAACTTAAAACCTATTAATTGTTTGATTTTTTTTTTTTCAGTCTGATCTGGGATGATTTTTACATGCACACACAATAATTTCAACCAGACAAACTCTTAAAACTTGCTGGATGAGAAACCCAAGTGGCTGACCAAGTGACAGATGCTGGAACAAGGGCCAAAGGGAAGCGTGAATTGGCCTTTTGGTAATGGAAGAGATGGTGGGAAGAGCTGGGGAGGGGCTGTTGTGGCCCTTGAAAGGGGAGGTGGCTCGCACGTGTCTGGAGGAAGCTCTGAGGGAAGGCACAGGAGCTGACCTCTGCAGTGCTTCTTGGAGCAGTGGCAGGGAGCGATGTTTGTCAAAGGTGTAGAGAAGAAAAAGCTGGAGATGCCCCCAAATCTCAGGTGAGGGGACTCAGCAGGACAGGGTGCTGCTCAGGCAAGGGAGTAGAGGTGAATAGCCAGGGAGGAAGGTGAAGTGCTGTTTCAGGTATGTGTTGTGTGTGCACGTCAATGAACTCACCTTCAATTTGAAGTTCCAATCTGTAAGAGTAGTCTGGTCATATGTAACGTTCTTAACAATCTAGTTTCGATTAAAACCGCAATGCCTCTGAGCACAGAGTCAAATGCTGTAGCTAGATACAGACAGATGAGCTGCTTTCTATATCCAGAGAGCAATAATATGACCGTTACCTTCATTTAAAAATTAATTGTCCCTTTATACTTACAGTTCTTTCAGCAGAAAATCAATACTTTATTTCAGTAACCCTGGATTCCTATGAGCACGATTTCTCCTGCGTACCTGTATCACACAGGCAGGTTTAGTCTTTGGTTTTAACCCACTGTTTGGCTCTTTGTTTTGTTGTTCTGGTTTTTTGGGGAGGTGTATTTTTCTTGCTTTACATATTGACTTCAAATCTTAATGCTCAGCTTAGTTTATGCAAACTCATTTATTCAATCCAGCCTACTCAGCTGTGGTCAAGAGACAAATAATCTTCCCTCAACACACTTGCTTTTAGCCATTCATAAATTACCGGATGTCAGTATTCCCTCAGAAGACTAAAGGCATCATTTATGGGTGCCCAAAAAGTTGAAAACAAACACACACATAAATCAGTCTGGGGAGGAAGTGTTAAAAATTGCTGTTGCACAAATGTTTCCTTCTCACATTGCCCCATGGGAAGAATAACATTAATCTTCATTGAGAAAAAGATGCAACGTACACTTAAAATAACCGAGGGCTGCTCTTAATTTGAGAGCATCCTAAATCAAATAATGATTTCTCACTCGCTTGAGGAGCATGTGGTATTACTTGTTAATAAAAGATAAAAAAACAGATGGTTGTGCTTGGGAGCAAGTCACTGTTCAGAGCTATTGAACAAACTGATGGACAGTTGGGTTCTGGAGAGAAAAGCCTCGCAAAGTTCAACTTGTGTTGATAATCCTTGATTAAATTTTGCTGAAGCGAAAGTCTGAGAACATGTAGGAGCCTTTTTCCAGGAGAGCCTTCCATTTCCAGGAGACTGGAAATGATAGTTTAGAGGTAAAAAAAGTGGGGTAAAGTCAAGCGATGGACCTTATGGGTTGCTGGTTACTGGGCGCGATGGTGGGAAGTGCTAGCACTTACCCGCTCTTGTTCAGCTGGTGTAAACCAGGACTGAGGATGTAATGTGTCTGTGTGTTGGCTGCCTTACAATCCACAGGGGAGGAAGACAAGAAAGGACATCCAGCACCCCCTCAGACCTCAGCTGAGGGGGTTTTGTTACATCTCCCTAGCAGCTGGCCAAGCCCTGATCAATATGTGAGCCAATAGTCCAGCTCAGCCCTGGGTAAAGGACATCCGTGTCTCCAACGCGTGCTGCGGGGACATTTCTTTGGTTCCCATTTTGTGTTTCTGCTGTGGGTGAGAGCTGCAGTGATTTCATAACGCGGTTCAACCCATCCTTCTTGCGGTACTCACTTCCACCCAGGAGGCTGTTGGGAACATTGATGTATCAGGTACTGAAGTCCTTTAACAGATGATGCCAGGAAAATGCAAAGCAATACCTATGATGTGCAAAGTTTAGATGGGCTTGAAAAGGAACGGCTCCTGCAGCAGGACCATCCTTCATTCAGCACGTGCTTTGATAAGGGGTCTGAAGCTGCTGTTCTTATCGCTCAGTGCTGTGATGCAGAGTGTGTGCATCCCCTTTCATCACGGCAAGTGGCAAACGTAAAGGACTCTATGAGAAATGGATTCGGCTTCTAAGTCAAGGCTTGTAAGGTCTGAATAGATATGATACGAACTCGTTTTAATAGAGTATCTGCTGTTTAAACTCTCAGTTGTTTGAATCCTGTGGAAGGAGACAAACATGCCTGTTGGTCCTGTCAGGTATTTTATAAATTAAACTGTGGCTGTTAGCCAGGAGAACTGTAAGCAAAGCTATGTGGAAATTTTTCACTGCAGCAAAGCTGATAGGAAGGAAAAAAGAAAAAAAACCAACTTTTTTCTCTCCTGCTCTGAAGACTTTTCTTTCCTTTTTGTTTTTTAAAAAAACAAAATCAAAAGGTGCAGTTCAAGGTAGGACAGCGACCCCTTTTTATGTGAACACCTACCTTGTGGTGGTGATGTCTAGTGTTCTTTGACTTGCAGGATACTTCCCAGACACATCTTCTGTCCTTTCATCTTGAAAAGTTACATACACAGGGCTTCCATCAAAGACACTGATCGTGCCTGTTCCCTTTCAGAACCAGTTTAGTCCACAGGGTCAGTAGGGATGGAAGTTTGTAGCTTGTGCTCGTGCATGTAATTTACTGTGCTATTTCTCTGTATCTTTGTGGTGATCTAATCAGGTGTGATGCCAGCTGAACTGCGTCATATCTTAAGCTGAAAAAGATTTGCAAAGGAGTCTTAAAGACTGTACGAGTAAGATATGGGATGTAGAAGGGCTTCTCTGTAGGAATACGAATTTGACTGCAAAATGTTGTGTACCGTTCAGCATCTGTTGCCAGGTCACTGGGCAAAAATGGACCTCAGAAGGAACAGCCCCAAAGCCCAGGAGTGTTGTTGGGTAAGGATGAAAAGAAAAAACCTTAGAAAAGATTGGCAAAACCAACCCTACTTAAACAGATTTACTTCTCTTCACTGCTATGAGGAACTGGAGAAAAATAATTGGAGTTCTGAAATGAGAAGTTAAGGGCCCCAGGTGATCTGCCATGAGTTTGGGTTAGGGTTGTTTCAGGGAGCAGTGCTTTGTGCTGTGTGAGACATCCAGAGAAGCTCGCTGCTCCTTGCCCTCTCCAGCTGGAAAGCCGGCATTGCTGCAGCATGTTAGCTAATTTTGGTTATGATTTGTCAACAGGAGAAGTAGTAATGTGGTTGCTAGTTTTCCCCTGTTTTCTCAAGGGAACAGTTTTTCTCTCACTACTATAAGAACTGGGAGAATGAAAATTGGCCCATTTTCAGAGATGCTGAGTGCCTGGAGCACCATCTGGAATCAGCATGAGCAGCCAAACAATTCAACATCACAGAAATCTTCCCAATTTCTGTACAGTTCTGCACATGAATGCTGCACAAAAGCTTTTTTCTGATGAGGATCCAGTTGGCATCCAGATAAACTATAATTTCAACTGTTTCCCAGTGGGGATGGATTGCATTTTCCTTCAGAGAGAGGCCAGATGATTTTTATTACAAATGAACCAAAACCTTGATGCAGGACATGCATTACATTTCCATGACAGCGCTGGCAGGAGTGAAGGATTCTGATAAGAATTTAAGGATAATTGAGCACTAGTCTCCAGCTCGGCAGGTAGATAACAAATACAGCAGCCTTCAAATTCTGTGTGTCACTGAGCAAGGCTGGGTGAAAGGATAAATAGCCCATTGCTCAGAAGAGAGAGGACCAGAGAGAGGATCCTGAGTTTAACTCCCAGCTGTTCATGGCCTCTGCCTCTTGTCCCTCACAGGATGTGTGGGCCATGTCTGCACTAGTAAATCAAAAGTGTCCAAGATTATTTTTTGGTATTGGGGCTGGCTGGCAAAGAACAGCCCAAGCAAATACTGTTAAACTTGCTTGACCTCTGTTTCAGGTCATAATGCTATAAGGTGAATACACAGAGGGATGACAAAATAAACTTGGAAACTTCAAGTATCTTTTAGTTATGGAATACGAACAACTTCTATTTCTGAAGTGCCAGATGGATGGTGTAAAATACAGTTTCTGTTTAATCAAAGACACAGAGCAGTCAAAAGTGATCTCTGAGGATGGTAAAGCAATTGGGCGCTTTCTAAATGGGCTTTGGTGGCATGAGGTGGGCAGAGGAGTGATTCAGTGACCACCAGCACAGCCTGACAGTGAAGGCTGTCCAAGTGGTGAAAAGACACCCAAGGGCTCTCGCCCTGGTCGTCATTCCTGTTTTTGAGACCTGCTCCCTGGATCACTTTCAAGTCTGCAGTCCTCAGGCACCCAAGCCCTGGGGTCTGCTGTAAGCTAGGGGGTAGGGCGGCATCCCTGAAGCAGCTCTGATCTGTGCTAGTGACAGCTTTGGCCGCAGCTTTGTTTGTGCTTGGGAGTGATTAATGCCTTTTCTTTCCCACCTTCCCTTTCATCCCAATCTGTATTGACGGTACTGGCAAGCACAGCCCATGGCCTGCGTTTTACCTGTGTTTTTACGTGGTGATTTGGTTTTTGGGTTTTTTTTTTCTGATCGTTCTCTAAGTACATGTGCAGCCATTTCATCACGTCAAGAAAGGTCCTTTCCTCAGCTGGAAGCTCATTGACTATTCTATAAAACTTGTAGTTGGAGCCACTCTTTAATTAAGGCTGTGCTGAAAGGAGCTTTGATTCCAGCCGTGTATTACAGCCTGATGTTGTTTTCTTTGTCGCTGCAGCAGATTATTGGAAGTGTAGTCCTTGATTAAAAAGATTGTGTGCAATTACATTTCGTCTCCATGTCTTCAGCTAGATCAGTAGCTTGTCAGTGGGTCATTGCGAATCAGACTGCCAGAACCTTTGAACATGTTCAATTTATAAAAGACTCTGTTTCTGGCACGGCACCCGGCAGTGCCAGACAGCCAATACCTTATTAATGCGCCATTAGCTTCAGGGAACAGTTTTAAGCGAACCTAATGTACAGGGAGTGACGAGGGCTTGCCTGAACTGACTCAGCACTTTGGAAGGTCTTTTCTCCCTTGCAGGGAACACACTAACTTCTGAGTGTGCTCGAATGTCCCAAGCCTATGTGCTGGTTTTCCCTTTCTAGCCTCCTTTATTATTTTGGTTTCTGGTGGACTGGGATTGCTAATTTGAAAGCAGGTCGGTGTGCTGAGGAATAGAAACCTTCTTTTAGGGAGCTGTCATTAGAACAACTAAGATGGTCAAAGGGATGATTAGTTGCTTTATAAGTGTCTGAAGAAGATGGACTCTTCAGTTTGGGGAATAAGGTGACTGAGGAAAAATGGTTGAGCTATACAAAATCACACATCAGGTGGGTGGGAAAATGTTTTTCTCCTAATTAAGAATACTCATCATTTTCCAAAATAGGGCAACTTGGGGGCATTCAATGGAACTGGTAGGAAATCAGCTTGAAACAGAAAAAAGTACAACTCTATTAATCAGGTAGCGACTTTCTGAAATGTGCTGCCCCAGGAGATTGCAGACAGTACCAGCAGGCTCAAAAGGGGTTGGGTGAGTTACAGACAGCAGGCCCGTAAATAGTCACTGAAAGCACTGAGCAGAGGTCTTCCCTGACACAAGAGTTGTGGGTGTTGGAGGACAGACTGCCCAAAGTGGCCTGGCTTACATGATGTCCTCAAAGAGCGTCTCCCCTTGACACCACCAGAGACAGAGTACTGGGCTGGGTGGACCACTGGTCTGACTCAGCGAGAGGTTTCTTACGTCTTTGCTTGCTAATGCTTTCAGGCTGATTCCTGGAAACTCCCCATTAAAAAAAGAGCAAATATTGAAGGTCTGATCCAATTTCAGCATCAATCTCTATTTATATCTTTAATATAGTCCTAATACTTTTAAAACCAGCCACTGATCTTTGCTTCTAATTTAGCTCTGTCTCTTAATATTTACATATTCAACTCAATAATGAGATTCCTCCGAAGCTTTTCATGCATGAAAGCTCAAACAGCTCAGTCCTATGAATAATAAGGTGAGATGTGTCCCAGTGGGTTTCACCCCGTCCCCTGACTGGTATTTATTTATTGTCACAGGCTCATTTTATGTCTGGGCTCTTGGAGGTTCGGTTAATTGCACAGGCAATGGAGGCTTGCTGTCTTGTAGAATACTTGCCTTTGGGGCAGAAACAAGCACACATCTAACAGAAACTGCATCCCCAAACCAGTGTGTCCTCAAAAAGCCAGAATTACCTTTGAACGCTGTCTTTCCAGGCACGTGACTCAGTACAGAGCGTTCAGCCAATGATATTTAACACCGGGCAGGGAGTAAGAGGTGGTGATACCACTAGGATTAGCTAAAATTCCCTGTCTTGTTTGATGTACTTCTCTGCTAGGATTAACGGTAGGATCTAACTGGACTGGACTCATACCTTATTCCAGGCCGAGTCTTTTCTAAGGTGAATTTTTATATATGCACAAATGCAGATCTGAAATTGTTTTCGTTTTGGGGCTTTTTTTCTAAGTGTTCTTTCCTTCCCCTTGGGTTGTTTTCCCTTCAAGGTCTTCTAGATGGTGTGTTATGGTGAGGAACGACTCCAGATCTCCCACAGGTTCAATGTGCTACAGCTGAGCTGGGGAGCATCTGGAAGGAAGGACGTTCAGCTCAAAACCAGCACTTGCTTTTCTGCTGCGCAGCTGCAGTTCTCCCTGGTGCTGTTCCATCAGAACAGAAGCTACTCCTGCTCTTGTGCCAGCAACAGTCAGGTTTCTCAGAACAGGGGGTTGATTGAGGAGGGGGGAGAGTGAAGGGACAGAAACGGCCTTTGTAAGGCCATCACAGTTCAGCATAGGTCTTCTCTTGGAAAGTGAACCAGGCTTTCATCAGGTTGGCAGTGTTTCTGACGTTAGCTGACCCACAGAAGTCAAAAAGCCTGTGATCTCCCTTGGCATTGCAGATTAACCCAAAGAATTACCTGACTGCAGTGGCCGAAGGGGGGAATGGTTTCCTCTTCACCGAAAAAACCTCTGTCATTTGTTTGTTTGGTTTGGGGTTTTTTTTTTTGTTCTGTATTGACACAAAAATGAAGCTCTGTGTGTGTACACCCCGCAAGGGAAAGGTTGTGTGCAGCGGCAGGTACACCAGCCGC
>NW_010391313.1:36847-47621 GCF_000710305.1 Buceros rhinoceros silvestris | reverse complement strand
ACCTCCCCCAGCCGCAGGGACTCTCTATGGCAGGACAAGGCAAGGAGCTGGAGCTGCGCTTTGCTTCCAGTGGGATGTTCAGAGCAGGAGCGATCACGTCACGGGAAGCACAAACCTCAATTTCAGCAGAGTTTAAGAGTTCACACTTCTAAAGGAAGGCAAATAAAATCGTATGACCTCTTCTATTTTTCTGAATAAGCTGGAAGTAGTTCTTAACTAAGAGTAATATACCAAGCAAAGACAGAAGGAAGCTCCTTTATCACCAGAACCCTCCAACGCTGCCCCCAGTCTGTAAGCCAGGGCAGGGCCCGACAGTGCTGTGCTTTCTGTTTAAGCTTGCTCTGCGGACGGAACTTTGCAAATTGAGATTTAATTGAGCATTTCCACCCATTTACATGACTGCCTCGACTGCGCCCACAGCTCTGAGGGGGAGCAGCAATGGGAAGTAGCCTGAGAGTGCTGTGAAATTTAATTCTTGAAAATACACCAAGCCTCAGAGTAGCAAAAGCACCTACTGGCTGGTCGCTAAAGAAGACAGAGTGCAGGAAGGGTGCTGGAGAGGCTGCTCACAAGCAGCTTGATGGATGTAATGTTACCAAGGTCAGCAACCCTGTAGTGATATCCCGAGTAAATAATGGTGCTCACACGGTAGAGCTGCCTGGGGCATCTTTCCTGGGCTGAATGAACATTGCAACCGCCAACCGTTCAACAGCAGAGAGAAATACAGTGCTAAGCTAGAAAATAGCGCTTTATGGGTGTGTTAAAATATGGTCTGCACATTGCTAGGTACTTTTCTTTGAATGACTTTTCCCCAGCAGAAAATAATATTTGGCTTGCATTTGCTTGACCGCGAGCACCCTTGTACTAAATGAGTTTTGTGAACTTTGGGCGGGTTGATTTTTAGATAAATTCTTTTATTAATAAAATACGTTGTAAAAACCGCGTTGATTTCAATCAGGCAGACTGCTGGCAGCTAGAAACTTCTAATTGCTTCACTTTAACCCAGTATTTTTGAGCTAACCAAAATACAGATGCCTGGCAAATGTCATCATCTTTCTGGCAAATGTCCCCGACGAGCAGGAAAATAAAGGGCAGTATTATTCACAGGGACATCTGGTCGGTCAGGCGCGAGGAGACGGCGACCCACTGCAACATTCAGACTGAGTAAAGTTTGTGCTTACGAGACACCTATATGAATTGGTGGAGCACACAGGCTGGCAGCCTACACTTGGCATTTCCCACATTATGCAGCGATATGATGAGCACAAACTTTAGCTCTCCTCCTGCTCACCTTTTTTTAAATTATTATTATTTATTTTTTCAAATGTCGCACACTGACTCACTACTGACTGTGCAGTGAGAAGGATAGCGGGGTTTGTGCGTTGCTGGGTGGGTCCGTATGTCTGAAGGCACCATCTTGACATCTTCCTAGACCTCAGTAAAGGTCTGAGAGAGGAGCAATCTCAGGAAACCCTGCTGAGGAAAGCCTTTCTGCCCAGGAGCACACTCTAACTGGAACGCTGCATTCCCAAGCTGAGTTCTCCTTGGTATCACCTCCCCTTCTCTGCCAACTAATAAACCCCTCATTTTCTCAAGGGGAAGTCCAAGCAGAGTTTTGGCTTCGAAAAATAAGTGCCAGCAATTATCTGATACTGGACGTGGCCAGTTGCACTGCTTTGCAGTTTTTAGTAGGAAGTGTTTACATCTTACAGCAGCAGCATGTGAAATACTAAGCTGGACCACAAAGAATGGTGTTCAAATTAATCCTTTGAACTATACCTTCAGTAGACGACAAAGTAACAAGTCTTCTCAAAAGTCTGTAGTCCTGATAGGGTGTTTTGTCCCAGCTTAAAATTTCTCTAAGCTTATGAAGTAGGTTTCTGAATGCTACACTGGGTGGCTGGGTTGTTTTTTTTTTTTTTAATCTTGGTGACCTATTGCAGCGGATACCAATTACAGCATTTGCCAGGCCTCTTATAAATATGACCTTGACACTGTATCAGCAATCTAAGGGTGAACTGCAGCTCACCTATGCATATCTGTCCATCACACGGTGCAGTGGTTAGGAATGAATGCAGATCTGCCTTTAAGAAACTGGGGACATCCTTACTACACACCACTCTAGTACACGCGTCTGCTGGTGTGTGCTGCAGGGACTCCCTCCATCCCTTCCTAGTTAAGGTCTTCTGACAAAGCTAATTACGGCAGCAAGCAACTTGCATCAATGCCATTTACGGTATACGAGCATTGGTGTCTTCAGGAGTTCTCATGTGTTGCCTTGATGCGGTTTGTCAGATGTTGAAACTACGTAGGAGGGTGTTTCAGTCACTGAAGTCAGATGCATTTCAAAGCATAGGAAGTTGTCTCCTGCGAATTTTGCTTCTTCCTGTGTAAGTGTGATGGTTCGCTATTTATATATGTTTAGGAGAATTCACTACACATTCACCTTTTTGGCTCTACCCCTAGTCTGTTGGATAACTAACAGTTCCAGAGATCTGCTCTGTGTTAGAAAGGGACTCTAAAACCAGTCTTCCATTGTTGTTTTTATTATTATTATTTGTTTTAAGCTTGAAAATCAAGATTGCTTTTCTAACCCTAAAAACTTAGCCTGGAAACTGGGTATAGATGCTTTGCTACCTCGTGAATTGCGGTCCTGGGAATGATTCGGCACTGGAACTTGTACCAGCCTCCTGATAATTCAGGAGCCAGGAGACATCCCAGCTCCCCCACACCCCCTGGCCTTACATATGGCATCGCTGCATTGCTACTGGATATAAAAAGCCTACAGGATCTGTTTCAGTCAGGAAGCAGCTGGGACTTTGAATGCAGATGAGAAGTAGACTTAATTCACTTGAGTAAAAAGAGGTCAATAGAAAATGAACATTATTTTCCTGTCCATAATTGCATTTTAAGTACATGATAAGTAGACGATGGTAACCGTGTACTAAAGGGTCCAACTGTTCTTACTTGATTAAAATAGCTTCTGAAGGCTGTTTCTATTAAGGATTTAACACAGCAGAATGTTATACCGTTGCACCAGGATGGGTTTGCAGTTAACTATGGCTCTCTTCTCTGGCTCAGGCAGCTTTGTATTAGCGTGGCTGCTTGGTACTAACAGTCAGCTGCCTCTGTCCCGCTGGCCTCAACAGTGGGGCAACAGCAGCCTATCTGTGGCCTTTAGCACCAAACCCCTTGCTGTCTTCCATGTTGGCTGAAGGATTCTTTTCCAGTTTCTCTTCTGTGGGATCTTCAGACCCGGGACTCCATCTGTTCTGGGCTTATTTTGTTTCTCAGAGATGGGAAGAAAAAAAAAAAAGCTAGTATCTCCCCTGTAAGATGAGACAATAAATCAAGAGTCTGGTTTCTCTGTCTGTGCATAGAAGATTTTAGGAAAAGTAGTTTTCTATAGGGTCATAGAATGCGAAATATTACTTATCCTACCTTGTCTAGAACAAAGTCTTTTGTTCTCCAGCCAGAGAATGTAAGCGCACTTCTGAAGTGTCTTGAAGTTAGCTGCAGTACAGGTTGCTCAATATTAACTTAAAAAAAATAACAGCATAATCATCATGGCACTGCCAGCCCAGTGTTTTATCCCACATTCTTTAAACAGACTAAACAACTCATTGTCTTAAATAATTTTCCACGAGTGGCATGGCAACTGCTCTGGTTTACCGGCATGCACGCAGACAACAGAATCCCGGCTGAACTTTAACACGCACGTTTGAAAGGCAGCATCTCGGGGCTTTGTTTTATAATTGCAGAGCATTAAATCACACAATCCACCTAGCTCGAGGCTCTCTGCCTCAGCTGCATCTTATGTTAACCTGAGGTCAAAATAAATTTGATTCGCCAGTATACAAGAGCCAGACTGATATTAAAATTTCAGATTTGAATGCAATTTTCACATAAGGGTTTAAGCACACGCCGAACTTTGTAAACACATACTTAAGGCAGCCCTGAGAAGAAAAGCAGTAAGGCTGAGACACCTGGTTGCATTTGGGTTCCTAAATTCTCATGGTCTTTAATGAGAATAGGGGTTCTTAGGCAGGATTTGGGAGCCAATTTATTCCCATGCCTTTGACTTGTAACCAAAGTGCAGCCCATACTGTCAGACTACAATGCTCTAGGCACTTGCTAGGTTTGCTGGGTGGCACCTACAACACCCCGTACATTGCAGTCTGTACGGGCTATGGGGCGTCTCTTCCCAATCTCCACCTCTGCTGCTGAACATCGAGGCAGAAACTTGAAGCATTGCTAATTACAAGTAGGAAGGAACTTTCCAACCTTAAAAATTAATGCACTTATCTGAAATTCTCCCTGGAGTTCAGATTATTTCCTCATATCTCCAGAAACAGTAACCATCTTCCTGTAGGTCAATGTGCATGCATTAATTTAAATCCATGTGACAAAAGATATCAGACTGAGCTGAAAAATCAAAGCATAAATCTATGCTGACCAGGCATATTTTCAAAAAAATGGCTCAAAATACCTTGCTTAGTAAATTAATACAAAGCCTTTGACATCATAAGCGCTTCAGACTAATGTCCACACAGCTGGTGAAATGGAAGTTTGTCACCCTGGGTATTAAATGGAAGGAAGGTCAGAGAAATTAATTAAGCAAATATATAGCAAGCCTGACCTTGCAGTCATTAGAAACTCAAGTCAAGGGGTATTTGTCTAGCAGGAAAAAAAACATAACTGCTTGCAGTAACATCAGAGGACTGTGGACTTGGTCCAAGCAGACAGAAATCTATTTTGGAAGGCTCTTCTTCCCAACACAAGACCTTTTCACGAGCATTTAATTTACAGATATTGGACTTGCCTATTTTGTAACTAAATAGTAAATCCCACCCCACACTTACTGAGACCACAGCCTCCTATAACCACTTCAGTAGCATTTGCCCCAAATAACAGCCTGACCTTATTATTATGAGAGCAAGAGTTAATGTACCAAGAAGAGAACTCCTTGCAATGAGCCTTTGGACAGAGTTATAACGAGTAGACTCATGCTCCATTTTAAGTTTCAAACTGCAATGATCTTACTAAATGACAAAACCAGCCTTAGTTCCTAGGACAAATTAATGAATGACATTTCTGCCACTGTTGGGACTCTGAAGACAGCACAGGCAGATCTCTGGGAAATATCTTCTAGATACCTGGGGTTCCATGTTCTTATTCAGGAAACATCCGGTTAATAACATCAATACTAATGGACTTGCATTTTCATTTTCAGCCTTAATTAGCATTTTGTTGAGATGTTACTGCCTGCTTCGACACGTAGGATTGTAGATTTAACACTACAGTGTCTCTGGGCTCTTTTCAGGAGTGACAGCAGCCATCTCCACATTGCTCAATAAGCAGAGTATCTATCTCACTTGTATTGCTCATTGCATTGCAGCCCGAATTTAGACCAATCAATGATATCTCTCTTTGTATTTAACAGGACACAACATTGTGTCTTAGACATTTCAAGTGCTGATCTTTCAGGAAGAAAAATTGTTTAGCTTTCAGATTCTTTTGCTTACACCTTAAACTTTGCAGGACCCTATTTGTAGATATATTTTGCCAAATGCTGCACTTGGTGAGAATAGTACGATCCAGGAGTGTTTCACTGGAAGCGCTGACTATTAACTGGGACTAAAACTTGGCTCTCCTCCACGGCCGACATGGTTCAGCTGTAGATAAATTCATCTCCCACAGCACTATGTGCTTTCCATTCCACGGCAGTAATTCTCTTCCCGTTACTTTGATTTTATGCTGGCATAAGCCTATGGTAAGACAGTGCTGTGCAAACTTTATAACCTCAAGGAATTATTTGGGACATGGTGAACTTGGCATAATTCTGTCCTCATTTATCCCCATAAACAATGAAGTCCATAAATCATCTTTCATCTACTTTGGCGTTCAGCGGCACTCAGGAAAATGCTATGCAGAGCTCTCCATCATGCAAATGCAGGCTGGGATCCTGTGGCCAGTTAAGCCAGCAACAGGAAGACTTGCTTCCAAACAGCAAGCAAAAAAACCCACAAGAGTAAATCTTCGTGATTACTCCTTCTTTTCTTATTTTTCACTACGTATATAAAAAATAAAAACAAGACAAAACAATGCTAAAGCATCTATAGATCTGCCTTTACCTTAGAAACATCCTTTTCCTTATTTCACACCCTCTGAGCTTGGTGGATTTTATTAATCCTGTTTTACAATACACAGAACTGACTTGCGTATAAGGCCATTATTCATTTTAGGTTTTTTGTAAAGAGAAAATCTTTTTAAGGATTTGACTCCGGATGCCTAAGAGATTCTCCATTCCGTCTGGAAATGTCCCCTGGTATATAAAGTGTCTAAAAAACCAAAAAAAGGTAGTATTCTGACTTTGTAAGGACTAGTGGTTGTTTTGCACAAATTTAGATGACTACTTGGAGAATCATCTGGAAAACAGGGTGCTTGATGGGCTGGAGCTCTGCATACAAACCTGTGGGCTGAAATTTTCAGCAGTGGGTTAAAGTTCTTGCCTTACGTTCACAAGGTCAGTGTGCGATGTCACCACAGAGAACATGGGTATTTTGATGCTTGGTCACATACTGCAGCAAGATGAGCCCCCTCTGCCCTGCCAATGCCTCCTCTCCCATCGTAACTTATCTGTAACACGCAGCAAAGAAAATTATCCCCCCTTCCAGCATTCAGAAATTTAAACTGCAAACTGCAATATTTAGCTGTTAATATGGCGGATTAGGAGAAGAGGGTGCTGTATGGCTACGGTTTGAACCTGTTCAGAAATGCTGAGGCATATTAAAGTACCTTGATGTCATTTAATGAATAATAAATGTATTTATTATTGCTATGCCACTCAAGCAAGGAAAACAACAACTTGCACAGAAATATGCTGGCAACAGCTATTCAGCAAACAGAGGTTGATTATACACCAATCTTTCCTACGGCGGGGGTAGCTGCATTTTCCTGAGCGCCTTCTGCTCGTCATTCCTTCCTCTTTGCAAAAGAGAACTGTGTTTTCCCACCTCCCCACCCCCTGCATGCACTCGCACTTCCTCAAGTGTTTTAGTTCCAGCTGGATGGATGCTCTTTTTTTTTTCTTTTTAATCTGGTGAAACAATTTTATTCTTTTATTTCATTTATTCTTTTATTTCTTCACAAATTCCTTTTCTAAACAGTAACCAGCAAGGACTTTAGGGAGCAGAGATTTTCACAGCACCCTTCCAGGGTCCCTGTAGCTGGTCTGCTGCCCGAGCAAATGCAGCATCCTTTTGAGGAGTGAAAGTAAATGACCCCAGACTTCATGTTCTGTGCTCGCAGTAGTGTCATGTTTTAGACAGTAGCTTCTCAAAAAGTTACTGAGATCTAAAAAAGAGATTTGTAGAATTATCTTTGTTATTTTTAAGACACGGTTATTACTCATTCAAACAGTTTCTCACTTGCTCAACATGTTTTTACAATAACTTTACTAGTTGTTTAATACCCTGCATGCCACATGGGCTCACTGAAAGCCATGTTAGCCAAATACAAGTTTATATTGGCTAGAGCTGTGTGGAAAAAAGGAAAATGCTATCGCAACCAGAAGAAACTGATAATAGAAAGCAGAAAATTTTGCCTAGAAAATCTGTTTAGACATAGAATTTGTTCTTTGTACACAGTTCTTCGAATCACAGAATCATCTGGTTGGAAGAGACCTTTAAGATCATCCAGTCCAGCCACACACCCCGCCCTGCCAGGGTCCCTAAACCGTGTCCCTCAGCACCACACCTACACGGCTTTTAAACACCTCCAGGGATGGGGACTCCACCAGCTCCCTGGGCAGCCTGTTCCAAGGCTTCACAACCCTCATGAGAGAAAACTTACTGAGCTAATCTTACCAAATCAAGCAGAAGAAAGAAGCAATGGTTAACCCATATACTATATGAGAAAAGCCAAAAAAATTGTAGAAATTTGACTGTCCTCCTCCTCCCTCTGATGTAAGGTTGTAGTTAGAGCATTTACTGATTTTCATTTCATAGTAACACAAATATGGGAAAGAACATCACGACTGAGAAAGCGTAATTCTGATTTCACTTATTCTAGTAGCTATTGGATCAGATCCAGCTTTCCTCATCCCTGCTTGTTTGGTCTTCTAATTTTATTCATTGTTTTAAAATTCTCTTTGATTTGGCTTTCAAGGTGAGGAACGTGCTTGATAGCAGCAGTGACATGGCGCTGCACTCGGGAGCACTGGCACAGCCGTCTGAAGCCTCGTTTGCAACGGCTCCCGCTTTAGCTTTCTGACCTCTTATAGCAGCATTTTGCAAAAATCTATTGTTTTAGAGAGAAATGCATCAATAATGGAGGAAAAACAAAAGATTAGAATAGAAAGACGTAGTTCGCTACTACGAAGTAAGGTAGGAAATTAAATAATAGATCATGTAAAGGAAAGGTTGAAAATTAGTCTAATCACTCAATTTTTGAAGGAACAGCTATTCTTATTTTCCCCTGACAGTTGCTACTCTGTTTTATGGCTTAAAAATTGAAAATTAACCTCTGCTTGCAATCATATACCCTGCTGCTGGTCATAGATCCTCTTCCCTTGGGAAACACAGTGAATTTAATAGAGTTGGTGGAGAAACTTCTTCTCCTCATTGAACTTGTCGAATTTTCCAGACAGCCAACGAGTGAGACCCTTGGTTGGATCATATGATGATGAGGTGAAAAAAGATGGTGAGGAAAATGTGATAGCAGAGGAGCTGCAGCTCTAGCTTGGTGCTTTAGAAGAATTCCTTCCAAAACAGCCCCTTCCTCTCTGAAGAACAAGGCACCTTGGTGGTACTGCTCTAGCTGCAGGGTGAGGCAGTCCTGGGTTTGCAAGGTTAGAATGAGACTTGTCATGGCGATAGGACACAAACTTTTAAACTGTGTTGAAACATTCAATTTATTTTGCTCATTTTTCTGTTTTCACAAGCCCTACACAGACTCGAACAAAAAACCCCTAGTGACTGGCATCTGCTAAAAAAAGAGATTTTGTTTACAGAAAAAGGCAAAATATTAAACGTTTTTACCCTTTTTTGAAAAACAAAGGCTTTTTTTTTTCCCGTCTCAAGATTATGAATTTAGAGACAAAGCCAGGTTCTTGCAGAAGACAGATCTGAAATGCCGTACTAACTTTATTGGTCATTGTCCATGATCAAACAGTGGTGGCAAAGTCCTTTGAGAGCTTCCTAGGGCTTCTCTGCCTCTAGCATCGTGACTCTGACTGAGACAGGAACTTGGGGTTGTGTTTCTTTCCTTGGAGTTCTACTTTGGCGTGGTGGCAACGCGATAGGAGAATGATTGGTACTGACTGTCACTTGTAGGAAGAGAGAACAATTCTGCAACGCTTCTCTGAGATTATGAGGCACTCGTGTTGTCTGGTAGTCTCTGGGAAACGGTTCCATAGTGCGCTGTCCTGGAGTGAAAATACCCTGCACTGTACACTGGACTCTGCAGACTGCATTGCTCTAGTGCTCACGAAAAATCATTGACTGAAATTCTGTTTTCCCTGTGGCTGAGCCCCGTTTGCTGCAGTTACTCCTCACCCTCCAGCTGCCTATGCCCAGAGATGAGCTTGTGGCAGGACATCCTGGTCAGTGCTCCAGACAAGCCCTTGCCGTTAGCCGCGGTTGTTTCTGTTGGACTCTAAACAGCAACCTGCTGGTGTTGCGAATGCTGCCCCCGTTTCTGAGGAGGAGTTACCTAGAATTACCTGTCGTGTGATTTTTTTTAGTTAAGGTTTTGTAACACCATCCACCTCGCGCTTGAAAAGATGCCTTCAGCTGCTGCTGAGCCATTCCGAGGATTCTTACGCACCCCAAAACAAGGTCACTCAGCCCATCTCAAATCTCTGCCTTGCTGCTTCACCACCCTGGACATGCGCAGACTCTCAGTGCCCCCCAGTCTTGCAGTTCAAGCCCTTGCCATTGTTAAATGTCGAGGATCTCCTTAGAACAGCCCCAACTTTGATATAAACTGTCTTGTGTATCACAACCTCAGTATAAGCAGGAGGAAGAAAGAAGACATTGCAAGAAACAGGATTTTTTTTTAAAAAAGCAATAAAGAGCAGTAAGTGAGGTAGAGCAGGCTCCCGTTGTTTATAGTTTTCCTTTGTGGGATGACTTGCTCCATTGCCTCCTGTTATCTTTACTAATGTCTAGCTTAAATTGTCAGTTAAGTTACTTCTCAATTTAGCCAAAAGTTTAATGTAGGAGCATAAAGAGATTACAGGAATGAATTCTCAGGAGAAAAGAAAGCAAGCTAAAAACAAGGGTTCTGATCCCTACATAAATAAGGAACCAAGACTTTGTTTACAGTGAGCATTCTATTCTTACCAAATCCAACAGATAAAATTCTGCTAAAGATGTCAGTGTTATTTCCTTCTGTGTTATTAATTTAAAAAAAAACTGCTGTAGGCATTGATGTTTTGCAGATACTTGCTTAAGCTACAAATAGATGTCCTCGTGTATATAAGAAAATGCAATATTCTTCTTATTGCGAGATGGAAAATCACTAAGAAAATTCTTCTGCACTGTGTCCAAAATATCAGCAAAGCATCTGTGCACTTCGGTGTCCCAAGGCAATGTTCTGAGTATGATGCCAACCATCATTGATTTCCATTCCCGAATGGTTCCTTAAAAAAGGTGTTTCAGTTTGAACAACTAAAAGCAGGCATAGTTATGCTACTTCTCAACACTCTCATGCTAATTCTCTGACGACTGACCGCATAAAAGCTTCTCTTTGGTGGGTGGGTAGTAGGGAA
>NW_010391313.1:7075-36766 GCF_000710305.1 Buceros rhinoceros silvestris | reverse complement strand
GGGAAAGCAGAAAATCACAGTTTAGTGCAAAAATTAAGGGCTTTTTAGTTTTTGCTTTTGCATGCCTGTGTTTTTCTGACAGTGTCTAACACTCATGTACCCATAGAGAGACTGGGGTCTAATCCACGCAGCATCACTTAAGTCACACACCTGAGAAGGGTGGGCTTCAAGACCATTGTAAGTTCAGAGTTAGATCTGGGATTACCCTGCCATGACATAAAATGTCAGTTATATATGCACCAACCTTGCCAAACCTCTCCCTGTCCTCTGCTTAGAAAGCGTTGACTCCACAAAACCTCTTTTTAGATGCCAAACTAATTTCTTTAAATTCCTGTGCTAGAGTCAGCTTCCAAATGGACTCTACAGCAGTTTCCTATTGCATTTGCTTCCAGCTGGCCAAGGCTTTGAAGTGCACTAGAAAGGTTCGTGTTTCCTGGAGATGAAAGGTTTCTCCTTGTTCACCTGAAGAAGTGGCTTTCAACGCTGTGTTGGAGCTGTTTCTAGCAAGGTTCCTGTTGATGTCGTTCAGTTATTGCTATCACATAACACCTACACGGCAATAACTGCAGACAGGGTAGTAAACTTTCTATTAGAATATTATTTCCAATATGGTAGGGTTATGTTTTCAAGACAGCAAACAACCGAGGTAATGTATCTTTGGAAGTTACCTCTTGTCAGCGGAGACAGAGTAATAGTCTGCCGGTGAGCTCCTAGTCCATCTCAGAAAACCAGCGAAGTTCAAACCACTAAATCACAGACTTCATAAGAAAAGCTCAGCCTAGGTTGATTGCGCCTGTGGTTCCCTTAGACAGCCAGACTTTCAAACTTAAACTGTAGGTACTGTGAATTCTAGCTGAGACAAAGTGAAGCCACTGGAGCACATATAAAGGGGCTTGAGTGCAGCTTGTATCACAGACACTTTAATTTTGAAGCTATGGGACTGGCTTGCTATGGTAAATGGTAACTGTTGTATACAAATGGTGAGAGCGCTCCTTCATCTTTGGAAGCGATGTGTAGGTTGATAGGGTTCAACTGCTACACACAGAGCAAGTCCAGGCACTTGAAACCCAGGGAAATAGCACGGAAGAGTTTGTTGCACAGTCAGAACAATCATATTTCAGCACTAGCCAAAAGAAAAAACAGCCTAGCAGTCAGTTCAGGCGTTTTCTTATGAATAGGTGACTGATTATCACCTGAAAACATAACACCACTTTTAGAGCATGGTCCTGGCTGTAGGGGAGCCAAAAGAAAGCTGTTCTACTGACTCAAACTGCACATTTTAGTTCCATCTCTGTTGTGTTTAATCTCTGCTTCCCTCTCCTGTGGGCAGGAGCAGGGAGCAATGCTCGTACGATCCTATTGCTTCAGGTCTACAAGCTCAAGGAACAGTCTCAGAGGTGCCACATCTGTAGATGAGTATTAATCAAAAAAAAAGAGGAATAGAAAAGCTTCGAGTGTTCTTTGTTTCACAAGAGACTTAGTATATTCTTTTCATATTGTATATAAATGCTACAAAAATTCTGTGGTGTTTGTGGGGTCCAGTGGTTCTCCATCTTCTTAGAAGCCCTTGTAATGGGTGGCTGGTGGAAACCCCAAAGATGAACCCTAAGGTTTGCATCTGTGTGTGTGTGTACACATACATAATTATATATAAAGTGCCCTCTCTGATTTTTACTGTTATTCAGCCTCTTTCTTTTATGGACAGTGATGGTTTCTGCATGGATTGTGCTTCCTAACAGCTAGATACCATCCTTTTAAACCAGTCACGGTGTCACTTTTGGAAACACAGTTATCAGCCATTCCCGTAACTGCTTGCTGCATGAGTCTTGTCCGGTCTGCTTGAAACGAAGCAGTGTACATCCATACCCCTTCCTTTAGCTGCTGGCTGAAATGGTCAGCTGCTTTTGTCAGGAGAGATGAGTACCCAGCTGGGAGCCGTTCAGGTGACGCATTGCTTTGTCTCTTAGACTAGAGACAAGTGAGTGCTTTAGTACTGAATGCTGTTTAAGGAACCTTCCCTGTGGAATATGTGCTGCTTTCATTCCTTCCCCAAATCTTGATTTAGTTGGATTTTTTGTTTTGTTTCTTCCGGAGATATTGCTTCATTTGTATGCACTTATTTCTTACCAAAACCTCGGGTTTATGTGGATTATATGAAGTAAATGCTTAAAACAAAAGATATGTCCCCTTGCTGGTTTTCTCCAGTGGGCTACATTTGGAGATCTAAGGATGTCTAGAGGGCAGTTTAAATCAAATCCCAGGCTAGGGAGTACTGTACAAAACATTCTCCCTAGCAGCGGTGTTTTTCATAAGAAAAGTTATTCCATCTACTTAAATTCCGTCTGTAACCGACTTTTATTTGTGCTTGTATTGCGCTTTCATTCCTCTTTTAAAATATTATTTCCTTTGTTCCACATGTAATTTAAACCAAACAACTATTAGAAGACATCAGGATGGCACACAACTTCATTGTCTCTAACAGCCTCGATATAAATCTTTAATGTATGTGCAAGGACTTAGGCAAATAAAGCCACCAACGAAAGGCTGGCTGTTTACACAGGAGAGGGTTGCTCACAAAGACAAGTGATCGCAAGGGCAGGAGCTCTTTCACTTATTTTTCTGCACCACAGACAGAGTAATTTTGGCAAATGCAAGTAGCTGTAGATTACCAAAAATGACAGAAGTCTCCTAGGTTCTGACCCAAGGTCAGCGGGAGTCTCCTTGTCACCTTCCACGGATTTGGGATCAAGATCCACAGCAGAAGGTGGCTGGGGAAAAACTCCTTTACAGATGCAATTATGGGTTAGGTTTATTTACTTTTTTTACGTGCTATTACCAACCTGCTCCCATTCTTCAGCCAACTCCTAAAAGAGCTCATCACTAAGATGTGGCAGAAGGAAAATGATAGGAAGCGACAGCAGGTGTTTTCTGAACAGGAGAATCTGCTTCTTTCCAGAAAAAACCCGGAGGGAATGTGAAGCTGAGAACTGTAAAACACTGTGAGAGTCTGAACGGGGGAGGATGCAATGCTGGTCACCTTCAGCGTGCTGACCAAAGAGAAAGGAGAGATCTTTCTGAATACTCTTGTGGCTGAAAAAGGATGGGATCGGCTTTACTCGAGCATTTCCTTCCTGACTGCCTTTCGCTTGCAGCTTGCAAAACTGCAGTGATGGTTAGGTGAACACAGCAGCAGCACACGACCCAGAAAAGAGTGCTTGCTGGTGGTCTGCAGATGAGACAGTAGAAAGTCTTTCCGTATCTCTTCCTAGGAAACATTTCCACTAGCTGCAAGGCACAAAGACAGGCGTGTAAAATTGTGACAAAAAAAAAAAAAAAAAAAAAAAAAAAAAAAAAAAAAAAAAAAAAAAAAAAAAAAAAAAAAAAAAAAGAAAAAAGAGGTTTTTTGTACATCTGTGCTTCTAAACACAGGGGTTATCTGACTTTGAAACTTCTCTGATTTTCATCTGCAGTGATACTTTTGGAGCTCTGGTGAGGCTCCTGTGCAAGGATCTCAAATTATTTTTTCTAAAATGTTCTCATATGCTTGTGGATGAACGTTTCGAAGCCAGAATCCTACAGAATTCCCCAAAATGGAAGACAAAAATCACGCAATGGTTGGGTTTTGTTTTTTTTTTTAAGTTCAGTCTTTTTAGTTGGGTTTATCCAAGTTTCATGACTTGGAGTAGTTATGATTTGTCATTATTTGGACCTCAAATAACGGCAGACGCGTGCCTAACAAGACCTTGTCTCCTGTGTTGAGGGCTAAGGTTTCCTCTTCTCTTCAGCCACACTGTTTTTCATGGTCTCTGATGGAGCTTCTGGCTCATGGCTCCCAGCCGGCTTTTTAAAAACCGCTGTTGAAAGCAAGCAAGTGCTGCCTCGCCACTCTGATGAATTGATGTGCCATGTCCTTTCGCCTGATTTCCCCCATAAATAAAGCCCAAGGATCACAAACTAGCTTGGGTAGCCCCGCTGACCAGACACTCCACTTGTACAGTGGAGGTAAAGGAATCAATGTGCTAAGACTCAATGTGACAAACAGTTACTGCCTCCAAGTGAGGCAACAAAAATCATCTCCTACTATAACTCCTCGTAGCTGAATTATGCTCAGGCCGAGAGCCGAATTTTAAGCTAAGCTGGTGAAAATCTGGAACAATTCTGCAACATATGGTGTGATATGGTTATTTGGTAAGAAGTCATGGATATATCGGTGATGCTGACAGAGGGAGTGGGAGCTTGAATTTGAATATGGAAACAAAAATTGGATGGTGACATCAGCTACTTTGAAGCAGTTTATAATACAAACTAAATGTGTGATGGAGCAAAATCTCCCGTAATCATGAAATCAATCAGACAGGGCAGGGAGAGAGAGAGGGAAGGCTTTTCCACCAGGTAATTTAGATTTGCTTGAGCATGCAGTTCTTTACAGCCACCAGCACTGATTGAAAGTCCAAAGCAATAACAGAAAACCTGTGATTTGTGATAAAAAGAAAGAAATCCTTGTTCTACTTCTAGCAGAAGGACTGTGAGCATCTGTGTTTTCAGCAACCTTCTGTCTTGTTTCCTCATCTTTCCCTCGGAGCAAAGTACTGACTGACACTGGGGATATCATGTTCTTCCTGTCTGGGAATCCCTTGGGCTGGCCACTGTGAATTCAGAGGACCTGTGGACAGGACCCCCAGAGGCTTAGTCCCACCAGGGCTAGATGAAATAGATTTGAAACTTAAATGCTAGAATAATGCTGAGAAAAGAGAAGCGTCTCTGCAGCCATTGTTCAAGCAAACTGTTGTTCAGTTGATATGCTGTTTCCTTTGTATTTATATTCAAAAGGGATGAAAAGATCATTAAAGATTCCATCAACTAACTCATGAAGATTCAGAACTGAGCACACAGCATCTGGAGTTTCCTCCAGATGTTTCAGTGAAAATCAGATATCTGATTTGCATTCTGTCACCGATCATCAAATTTATTAGGATACATACTTTCACAGCCTTTTTTAAAAGTTCAACGTATTGAGTTATCCTCCAAAAAGTCAGAATGCCAGAATTCTTACTAAGGCTTTAGGGACAGATATAGAAGGAGAGAGGAATCACGGACCAGTTCTTCTGCGCCTCCTGAAGGTCAGCCTGCCTTACTGGGGCACTTTGAAGGTACTTTGCCAAATGGTAAAGCATGATCTTTCTAATTCTGGATGCTTTTTGGGTGCCTATCTATACCTTTTGAACAGCACGTGGAAAAAGCAAGTACATTATTTGTGCTCCTGTTTAAAACAACAGCTCAGCCCGCAGTATTTAGGAAGGACTCAATCTTAGTCCTTTACTCCTCCTTGAGTACCACTGCACTGCTGCTTTACACACAGGAGGCTCTAGGGCTCGTGTGGGTGTGGAAAGCGAAGAGAGTCACTGTGGCAAAGAAAGTATTCTGAAGTGAAGCTATTACAGAGTATTCAGCAATCGCCCTTGGTAAGAAGCGATAGTAGCAAATAACAGCGTATTCATTTGTTGTTGAAAACGGATTGTCTAAGCATGTATCTGAAAATCCCAATTAAATTCCATCTTGATGCTCACAGCAGATAAGTATAATGAAGATTCTAAGAGATCTGCTTTCATACATATGAATAAAATGATTATTATGCAGCATATCTAAGTAGTCGACGCCATCAGAACGTCTACCCTTGACTAAAAGGGAAGGATGAAAATGTCCTTTCTTCTGTAGTCAGAAAGTATTGACTATGTATGTGACACGTTTTGGATGTTGCTAGCTATAAAGTATTTTTCTTTATGTACACGACAGCTTTACTAAGCATGGTACAAAAATTCTCTACTCTCGTAGAATACAGCTAAGCTTCTCTCTTTGAGAACATGCCAAATGTCCTATCTTGTAACCTAACATTGTCTGCACCTTTGGTTCCTGGTGCAACTATGACACACGTGTTCACTGTGCTTGGAAACTACAGAGCATGTTCACCCACCCACTGCATGTTCTTTTATGCAGTTTTGTACTGGAAGTTTTGTCTCCGGGGCTTGAATGACAAGATGGTGCAGTCATATTTCAGGTTGTAAGGAAATGTCAGCGCTTCCACAAGTGAAGAAGTGGTAGAGATATAGTGATGTGAACTGAAGTAGTTTAGGTGACTACAAATGTTGAGCAACTAAGTTAATTAATTAAATTGACTTGCAACTCATTACTGGCAATGTAGGATAAAATTAGTAAACTTCCTTTGCCTGTATCTGTCTAAGAGTGCAATGCAATAAAGTGAACTTGACTTACGAGGCAAGGTTCCTGCCAGCACTACTTAAAAGACAGGATGAAGAAGTGAAAACGTTTGTTTACTGATATACTTATTCCAGACTGTTGAAAAATTATACCTAATGTTCTCCATTTTAAATTTGACATGAACAATAATATCTGTTAAATAATTCAAAGGTTTCAGTTGAGGAAACACATTTTGATTAGAGGTTCAGAATTGCATGAAGGCATAAACCCAGCCACAATCTTTCTTTTCATCTTGTGATTCTAATTATGAATCCAGTATCTTTCCAAAGTCAACTATTATTTGCACTTCTTTTTCTCCCCCCTATTTTGCTCCTCTGAGAAAATAATTTTAAAACAGCAGCTTGTTAAACTACCAGATGTATTTTACCTGAAAATGTCTGATCATAATGACATCAAAACTGTGTGTTCTGAGTACATTCCAGTTGTGTTATTTCTTGCTATTTCCTCGTGACAGATAAATCACTACTAGGTTTATAATGCTCAATCAAAGATGTCTTAGAATAAGTTCTCATATAGTCTGAATTCATTATTGGCTTTGCTGGATAGAAAACGGGGACAGATAACATACACGTTGATAGTGAACCTGTTACTGGAAAAATTGCACCGATCTTAAGTTCAGGTCCTTAAATAAGAGCAGCCGTAGCACCTTGCAAGTGCTCCTAAACAGAAAGGGAGAAGCCAAGGCAGGAGAGAAAGAGAAGAGGGGAGCAGACCAGATTCAGACATGATTCACTCTCCTTGTAGATTTGTCCATCTTCAAAGTTGTACAGCCAATGAAGAATAATTATTGCGTATTAATTCCTCGTTATCTTAACGATTGCAACTCAATAGCACCATATGTCACAAGGGTACTCAGGCAAAAATGAGAAAATCCTCTTGACTGCGGTGTCAGAGGAAATGGGTCTTACCAGCTCCTCAGCATCAATCTCAAGGAGAAGAGTCTCTAAGACACACACGTTTCATAGGAGTGGAATTGTGCGGTAACTTCCAGCGTATTTCTCGGTGTCAGTAGCTGTGCTTGGGACTAAATATCACACATATCTTTAGCAGCACCTCTGCAAAAACTCTTTCAGCAGAAACTGAACTTCTTTTGTATAATCTCTAAGAATAAGCCCTTCTAATAAAGTGACACTACAAATTTTGCTCAAAACTAAAATGACAGATAAAGAGGTAATTTTTCTTCATTACAGAAAGACTTCCTATGTGTTTCCCAATAGTTAAAAATAACTAAAGAAACCCCAACTTTTAAACAAAAATAGAGTCGGAAAATTAAAGACTGCTTTCATTAGTGCTCCTTTACATGAGATTGATAGCTATTCAATATTGACATTTGACTCGACAGCAAGAAAAGCTTCCCTAACTTTTGGCACTTGCAGGTACTGCTCTCTAAAAAATTTGGAGTGCATGCCTTAAAGAGTTAACCAAGCCTGAAGCCCAAAATGGCAGTTATTCCTAAGGCAGGCGGCTATTCTAAAGCCAGAGTCTTGTAAGTCCCTGAGAAAGCTGTGTGAAGAGACCAGAGCAACGCAGCTTAATGTTAGTCCCTCAGCTAACAGAGTGAGAACTGCATAGTCAAATTGACTTTAAATGCTGCACAGTTTCCTCCAGGCCTCTGGTTATTGCCCAAGCTCTAATTTTGCAAACACTTTCAAACTCTGTAAAAATCCCTCTTATAAACCAAACTTGAAATCATGCTTTCCCTCTCCTACCCAGTACCAATAGAAAGCTGTTACTGCAGGGTACAGAAACAGAACATTTAATCCAAAATCCTGCTATGATAAAGTACTGCTTATAAACATTTACCTACAAAAAAGCATCTGCAATTTCAGACCACTCTGAAGAATTTACCTCGAACTAGAAATTAGCCACATCTGCTGAAGTTAAATAAAAATATTATTCATCATGAAGGCACAGGTTCATATAGTTGTGATCTACAATTTACCATTATCCAAAGGCACAGTCCCTGTAAATCCAGCACTAGAGAATTAGTACAGAAAATAGTTTGCACCGAAGCACAGGAAGCACGCTGTATAATTAAGAAAGAGCACATAAATGAACGCTGGCATTAAGTTATTAAGCACCGTCTCTGTTTAAACACTATGAAACACGACTATAGAAAAACAGCTACAAACTGACCAGTACTAGTCCAGCACAGGACCACAGAGCAAGCACTCCCCTGCAACACACACACATCCACCCAACGCAGAACGATACGGTTACTGCCACTGCATATCGGCTCGATCCTTTACTTGGTTTAGAAACAACAGCAACAGAAAATCATGCAGCTCTGACACTGCTCCCAGGCTGGAGGTTGTCTCTCTCCCAGCAAAAGCTGCAAGGCTTCAGCTCCTGGTTAACCCCGGGAACTGGTGCCTGCTGCAATATCCCAGTCACTTACTGCATTGCTTTTCAGCGGAGCGAGAGTGGCTGCTCTTCCCGGGCACACATGGCTCTCTCAGCCGGAGGGGTTCTCTATTTAGCACGATTCAGCATGTGGAGGGTAACTGCCTGTGCTCTGGACTGGGGTTTTCTGGCTGCAGCGAGAGCTCACCCTAGCCATTGCCTCTGGTGTATGCTAAGTAAGCAATCCCCTGGGTCTTCATAACGAAAGGATGAAGAGTCACAGCTTTCGAGAGCAAATAAGGTGTTCTGCCAAAAGCCTCTGTGCTTCCATGGCATTTTAAAGGCAAAGGGGCTGGGGATGCCTTCATCTTGCCTTACAGTTCTTTATAGTGCAAGTTGTTGTATTCTGTAACTCGCAGTCAAATTCGCAGCCAAACGCTGTTTTTCATGTTTCAGAGAGACCTTGAGTTTGCATTACAAATTCAAGACAGTGCATTTTTAAATGTTGAGGGACAGATTCCTTCATTTGAACTTAATCTTCTATTTTTCAGAAGTACAAGTGAAGGGGAGGGGATGGGATTCCTAGCCCTGAAATGGACTGTACCAGCCCCACTTACATAAAGTCAAAAAGTAGCAGCCTGAAACTTCACAGATTAACATCCCATTTTTAACACTCTCCAAGCTCTGCTCTGGTCTTGGAGGAGGGACTGTTCCCTCGCCTGCTGTCTGTAGAGTGTCTGTCACTCTGTGGTGGGGGGGGACTGGCCCTATGGCACGCTGACAGAGTAAAAATAACGAGCAGCAATAATAAAGAGGCAGAAAGTGCAAGAGCTACAGTAAATTTCTCATTAGGGATCTTAATTTTTTTGCTATGGTGATATGTTTGTGCCTTTGGGAAGCCATAGAGGAATTGCACCCGTTTTCCCTGTAACCAGCTCAAGGGAGGTGTAAGGCTGAGCAGATGCATGAAGCCGGGCTGCTGCCCACTCCAACCCCGACCTTCAAAGGGACTCTGAGGAGAAAAGCCCCGTTCTGGTGCTGTGCATACCTGTTACCCAGGCCTCCTGCGACCTGCCAGTGCTACCTGTGCCTAACCACGTGTGGTAACATCGTGAAAACAATACACTGCCATCCTGCAGGTAAGAACGTGATGCTGCCTCCACATAGGCGCTGCAACAGATAACACAGCGGTCATGAATTAAGACTTAAGTCTAGGCATTGTGTAAGGGTTGACTCTTTCCTCTAAAGCTCTTGGGCAGGGGAGATTCCCTCTACCACTGCTGGCAGCATTAACAAACACCTCATGAGAACGGCAGCAGCTTTGTGTTGGTGAGGGGAGGCTTCACCCCCTTAGTAACAGCTTTGAGCATCCCTAGAAGCTGATTATCCTTTCAGGTAGTACGGGGAAATCCCAGCCACTGAAAGAAACGCTGTGGCTAATAACTTCTGCGGGAACATTAACTAGATCCATCAGGAAAAGGGCAGTCAAGGACAAGCATCTAGAAAAACCGTGCCACGTTTTTCCTTTGGAAAGTGTTTTATTAACCGGACTTCAGCTTTTTCTGGAGTATCTGTACCAATGCAGCTTTCTACCATACCCCTCAGCATCGTCGGTAGGGTACCTATTGTTTTCAGTGCTGTATTTCTGCCTGCGAAAGTGCCAAAGACACTCAGTCTTCCTGGCTGACAGATGTTGCTGGAAAGGTGCTGGCTTGCACTTTCACAAAAATAACACCTCGGAGGAGAGGGAAAACCAGTACATGATATATCGATGTCAGCACCAGGGGGTTTCTATGAAATGAGAAGAAACTTCTGTAGTAGAAAAACTGACCTTTTTTTTCCTCTCTCTTGTGCTCACAGCTGCGTTTAGCCCCTCAAGGTAACAAATTTGTTGAGTCATAGAAAGTAAGAACCGAGAAAGGTGGCTTGAATTTTAAGTTTGTTGTATATAGTAATTATATTTCAGGCGCGCGTGTCCTAACTCTTAAAAGGCAGAAGAGACGCAGCCCCTGGTCCGAGGAGTATCCAGTGAAACTCAGGCAGAACGACGTGTAACAACCAGGGCTGCCAGCCGATAGTCTTGTTGTGGGAAAGCAGGAAAACCTGGCTGAATTCGGGAGCTGCAGCACTGGGAGCAGAAACAATTAATTCACGCTGAAGGATCTCGGCTTTTATAGGACCCTACAGAAGGGCACTCAAATTCTCCTCTTTATTCCTCTGACATCCTTTTGGAGCATATTGATCCTTCCAGTAAATCCATTTACTTTCCTTGGTTGGGGGCTGAGCTATAATGGATTTCTTTGAAGTATGAGTTGGACAAAAATAATTGAGTCAGCACAGTAATTAGGTGTGGATTTTTTTCAGCATTCCAGTAGACACCAGCCCTGGCCATGGGCAGATAAGTAGTTATTCTAACAGGCATAATAATCTCATGTTCTGGAGCTGTGGCGAGAGCAGAGGGAAGGATTATAGATTTCAATGGATCATTTTCCTCTAGTTTTCTGGGCTCCTTGCCTCAGCTCAATAACATAGCAAATTCTGCTATGCTATTACTTTCTGCTAGTAACAGTATTTTAAACTCTGAAAACAAAAAGAACTGAGCAACTGATTTACTGGGGAGAGGCACAAAGGATGACAGCATTGACTCAAAGCCTTTAGGAGACATTTTAAATCTAGAAAACTTCATAACTAATGAACATAACACAAAGACTTTCATAACTATAAAAAAAATTAAAACCACAGTTGTGCCTTCACTAAAAAAAAAAAAAAGAAAAGAACAAAACCACAAAACAAACTCAAACTGTCCATGTGGTCAGTGCACTGAAAAGTAAATGCCTTGTAAAATAACTATTACATTTAAGGAACAGGCCAATAAACACCCTGGTGTGGGGCTGTCTGTTCTTGTGTAGGGAGGTACAGTGACTAAGAAGCAGTGTTGCACATGCCGATTTAACTGAAGGGCTTTTCCAAGCCAGCTGCAGAGTGTATTATATCAGCAAACTGCAATAAAAGAGAATTGAATTTTAACCATCCTGCTAGGGAAACATAAAGGCCTTATAATCATCTCCGGACACATAAGATTGAAGAGAGCCGTAGAGTGCAGAGTGGTCATCCATGAGAAAGCAAACTAGCTCACGTGCGAATTTATGTTTGTCGTAAAATCACTTATTTGTTGGTAATAAATATATAAAGATTTACATAGTATCAATATAGTCGTGTCACAAACAGACTCCATAAGCTTAAAGGAATTCGGGAGCCGCCTGGATACGTCTTCATTGAATGACTCAGCGTTAGGATACAGGACAGGTGTATTGTGGCTGCCTTTAACAGCCCCAGCAGTAATCTGGGGTAGCTTGTGGCAGCTATCGTGCGGCGAGGTGAAGAGCGCTGCCTGCACAGTGGGCAGCTGAGCTGGGCATCACCTTGTCACTCCTATTTCAGGTGGGAACAGGAAAATGGGGAGGAAGACACTGAGCAAACCCCACTCAAGTCACTTGGAGTCTTCGGGGAATTCAGAGAGCACACCTTGAGATTACAAAAAGCCACGGATGTTCTGTGCCTCCTTCCAAAGAGAGACAAAAGATCATCCGTTTTCCTTAGTTGTTTGAATACATCGTGTAACTCCAATTTGAAATAGTCTCTCGTTTTCAGCTGGCTTTGTGGTCAGCTGCTCACTGCAACACATAGAAATCAAGGGCTTCCTTGCTACAAGGGCTTCCTTACTACATATCATCTTATGACAGTAATTAGAAGAAAATCTGCCTGATACTGTGTCCTAGAAGAAAAGTAATTGTAAAAATTAGATATCTGCACAGTAAGTTAGGACAATAATACTTTGCTTCACATGTGAGATCAGATTTGCACGTGCACTGAAAGAAACGTCAGTTAAACTGTGTTTAAGGTGTGAGATGGACACCCAATCATAACGATAGCCGTGATGCTCTATGCACTGTTCTGCCAGAATAGTTCAACCTAAGCTGAATGATGAACATCTTAGTTTTTCAATGTTAGACTAATACAGTAATACAGTTTTTCAACTATATTGCTATTTAGGAATCTGCTTCAAATATCCATCTTTACTCATTTCAGGTGAATTTTCCTGCAAGTGCCTCCAGGCAAATGTACAGGAGTCGTGCCTGACCCCTCTGGGAAGACTTCCCCAAATCTTTCTTAAACTCATTTCATCCTATTCCATTTGAGATACTACAGGTTGTGGAGATGAGGAGCAAGAGGAACAGGGTATTTAGACAGCAAAACATCTCATTTGAATTAGAGACACGCTTTCTAATTTCATGGGGCAATTAACAGTGGGGACCAACATCTTAATTAGCCTATATTTTCTCTTAAGTTAGCAGATTGCATACTCTTCTACGCTCCGTTTCAGCTTTTCTTTTGTTATTCTCAGTGCCATTACTCTTATTGACTTGCTACAAATAAAATGTGTTATTTAATCCACAACTTTTCATCCATAACATTTGCAGTTTAAGCCGTGAGTTCATCTTTACCTTCCTTACCCTTCCTTATAGGATTGTTCTCTATCAGGTCAAGAATGAAGGGGAGTCCTCCTGTCACATGGGGAAATTCAGGTATGTCCCCAGCAAAACTGAAAGTGGAATCATGCAACTTGAACTGGTCTAACAGGATGTTCAAGAGAATTTTACAAAAACTGTAGTCCCTATGCTCAAAAACGCGTTAGGTCCTTCACAGGTGATGAAAAGGCAGGCCCAGCCCTAAAAATCCTTCAATTTAGCAAAGACACGTGCTCTTGAGAGGATGTGCTGTGTGGGAAGCTATGGTTTTATATTTCAGCATGCGGGAAAGAAGAGCAGAGCATTACTGAGAAAAGCAGATGATGTGAACTGAAATGTATGCAGACAGCCCTGCTTGTCCATGAGATCAGAGAAGGTCTTTTCCCCAAACACATTCCACATTTGGATCTTGCCACTGGACTGTTTTGGGAACAGACTGGTGTCAAACTCTGAAGGCTTATGTGTTCATTTTGGAGGTGGTTTTGACTTGACCAGAGATAATCATAGGCTGAAGGATAGTTTACCTGGTGCAGTTTTGATTTTGCCAGCATGGGGTTGAGAACTTGTGGTGGCTGTGGCAAGAGCCAGGAGCTACTGAGAGTCCCGAACAGCAGCTGAGGAGAGTGGTGTGACATTTCAGGAGCAGTTTAGCTGCCTTATGGATATGCTGAAGAAAAAACAGAAAGTGAGACCTGGATGCTGGGAAAAACTCACAGCCCCAGCTATCGCAAACTGTGCTAGGAGAGTGGTCTGATACAGGACATGGGATGAAGCTAGGACAAGCGGCCAGTCTCTCACTGCTCTTTTGTGACATTTATTGCACAGCAGTGAGAGATAATGAAGTTCCTTTTCCATCTGAACAGAGTTAATTCTACCTATCAAACTTCCTTTGGTGTTGAAAATTCAGAGAAATAAAACAATTTACTTTTATGTAGCCAGTTTCCCAAACCCGCCAAGAGAACACAAATTGAATGAGCTCTTCTGAGAATTATTTTCTTCTTTCTCCTGTGGCTTTGGGAAAGTGAATGATCTGATGATCTGTGCATCTTAATTCTTATTCACTTCAGATCTGCAGTCAAACACTCAAAAGGCTGGGTCAAAAGAAGTGCAACAGCAGAGAAAGCAATCTGGCTCCAAAGGAGGGATTTAGTAAAATGAGTCTTTAAAGCAGCCAGCTGCTACAGAGAGAAAGGCAAGTGCAGTGCCTATGCTGTCCCACTGACGTTCTTGTGGCTTGAACTAGAGGAGCTGGGAGCAGAGAGAAATCCAGGTCTGAGGGTGCATAACTCTCTGCGAGGCTGTCTGACGTGGGCAGTGGTGGTCTCGTGCAGGCAGTGCTTTAAAGAATCGACCACCACATGTTAAAAAGTGAGACCTGTGAGTTATCCTCATAGCCCAGAGTTTCTCCGGGAGAGAACTGGATAGCTTCCTGTCTTTGCTGGTTTTGTATGACGGGGCTGGGAGCTAACGAGCCCTCATGAAAGCAGATAGATCTGGTTGCTTGGCAGAAAGCGATGTACTCAGTCTCTCAGTGGATGCAAGTCAAAATGACTGTGGTTCCTCGTCTGAGATGTTGGTGACCTGGGACTTCAAGTAGCAGTGATGGGGAAGACTCATCTGTTCATTTCAGATGGCCTCTGAGGGCAGCCCCAGACTTAGCATTTGTTTCAACACGTGAATTTTAGCTTATCAGCTATGTCTGGATAGGTCTGGTGGTGAATAGGTAGGTGTGAACCTGCTTTTAAGGCTTTGTATTATTAAGCCTCAAACTAAAAACTTGTGAATTAAGATGTTTAGGAAACAAAACTAAACCAAGAAATAACTAGTGTAAGTTAGACCTTCTTAAGAGATGGGAACAATCTCAAATCAAAAATAGGTTATTACAGGATGGATCATAAGACCTGTGGGTAATAGGGTCATGTGTTACACCAGGCTCCCTTCAAATATTTACCACTGTGCATGGCATGTATCTCTTGGATCAGTATGCAGGTAAAAAAAGGCATCGTATGTGGAACGTGTAAGTCATAGATGAGAAATAACAGCTATGAACGATCTCATTCATGCGTGCATACTTTTCAGATTATGTTGATGTTACTCAATTACTCAGTATCACAAGACCGGGTTATGACTGGGAGAACCAAAGTGACAATATAGACTTGGAACAAAAAATGGTTCATCATGCCAAATGGAAGGGTTGTGGGGTTTTTGGTTTGTTTTTTGTTTTTTTTTTTTTAGAGAGCAAATCATGCCTTCCTGCCATGGATGCTTTGGGGTTTCTGTGCAAGAAGCAGGCATTTTGCTGTAGTTCAGAGAACTGCAGGGAAAGTATCTTTAAAGAATATAAACCCTCCAGTGCGTCCCGTTGTCCAAGGGGATGTATATAGGTATGTTGGGATGAAAAACTGTCTGAAGGCATTTCCAGGAAAAAGAAAAAAGTGAGACTGTTGTTCTCTTTAGGTTAGCATGAAACAAGGGAGAAAAAAGACTTTTTAGGATGTGGGCTAAGAAAAGGTTGGGAATTTCTGAGAAAAGTTATGATCCTCTTTTGTACAAAGACAACCTCGTATTGCTTAAGCAGTGGCGAAAGTATGAAACTATATAGTCATGTAAATTGTTGTCTATTGGAAAATGCTCTACTTCTGCTTCCACTCAAACTTACCTTCAAAAAAGGATTGTGTTCAGTGGGAAAATGTCATGGCTTTCACACACCTGATCTTTAGCACAAGGGGAAACACATCCCATCTGCGCTCAGCAAGCGCAGAGGCAAATCACTGCATTAAACGATAACCAGCCCTCGAGTCCCCAGATTTCCTTTGCTGATGTGAAAAGCATTGTCTAGGATCCTAACGGAGAAATCATAAACCCCAAACTCCCTGGCTGTTTTGCAATCCACCTCAGGGGCGCTGGCCCTCCTCTAGAATTAAGCTAGGGACTGGTGTTCAGTCAGTGAGCTGACGGGTGAGGGGCTTTGGGTGGGACACAACTCTGTTTTGCTGCCACAGTCCCTTTCCCTCTGTAGAGAGTTTTTTGGCCATGTGAAAGGCAGCACTTACATGCTTACAATTTTTTTCATTAGATAAAATAATTTCCTAGGCTTATTCTCTGTGATTTCCAAGGGGTGCTGTAAAAGAGCATGCCAAGCCCAAGTTAGACAAGAACTATCACCTCTGATGTTTTCTAGCTGATGTCCTTGGTAAGATGGTATTTAAACGGAACCTGTGGACTTATTACGTAGCCACACCACAAACCTCACTACGGTCCTGAGATGAAGCTGCATGAATGGGATTTTGATTTTCCTCTTGTACCTATTACATATTACTCTGTTCTATAAGTTGGTGCTTGATTTGGCACAAACGACCACCTCTGATTAGAGGTGGAGAGGGAAGAGCAAAGATACTCATGGATCTTGATTTACCTGCTACATGTAGCTTTCAGAAAACATTATAGCCTTAAAAAATAACAGGCAAAGGAGGGAAAGCCTGTGTTCAGGTAATGGCAAGTTTTCTGAGGGATGTAGCTGGTGCATTAGGTTTAAATCATTGCACTGCCGTAGCAAAAGATGCAAGAAAAGTTTCTGTTACTAGTTCCAATAAAATTCGCTCAGCTTGGAGGCACGATAAACCATCCCCAGGCCTCAGACATATGATTGAACAACAACTGCAGTTGAGACCTCCCTTTCTTTATGATGAAACTGTTAAACACTATTAAAAAATCAGGAACACAATTTCTTCTGTAAACAAGAACATCTGCCACCTGGTCTTCTACGTCCAGCATGTAGTAGCAAAGAAAATGAAATGCCTGTTCTCCAAAAAGAAAATACAGAAGTGAGAGAATGTATTTGCTTTTCACACATTCAGAAGGACCTGGTTATATCACACACACATTTATTCTGTTGCAAGCATCTTTGTAAATCAGATTAAATCTCTATTTCTCAGCTGTTTAAGAAAAAAGCTCTACTCCAGTAAAGTTGAGCTCAATTTTAACAGTTCATCGCAGCAAACAAAAAGCTCAGTTCCCTAGAGGAGAATAACATTAAGAATGATGAGTTGTTGTTTTATGACCAAGTGCCTGTAAATAGTCCAGTGCTGAAATAATTTACTTTAATTTTTGTTCATATTAGGATTATCCATCCTTTACTGAAATAGTTTTAAGTCTCTGCCACAAATTGAAAGACAAAAAAAAATTCCCTCTAGACCTCATCCCTCTTTTTTGAAATACAATAGTTTTTACTTTTTTGAGCTTTTAATTTCTTAAGTGATCTGCACCTTCTTTTCACAACTGCAAAAAATAAGCAAGGTTTGCTATTCATTTAGTGCTGCTAGGCACTTTAGTATAATGGAAATGCACAAAAAAAAAAAAAAGAAATCTGAGTCCTATCTCAGTTGACCGTGATCCTGTTTGCACCAGAGAAACCATCCCAGTGTGACTGATGGAAATCTTCATGGGAATCCCTTTGTAGACTTTCTCATTCCCTTTCAGCTAAGAAGGGAATCAGAGCTTGTTCCATCCTTTTCTGAGAAGCCTTACACGTTGATATCAATGACTTTTAATTCCTTCTGCTACTCAGACCACACTGATGGATTTTCTTCATCACGTGCCAGGGAAAAAAGAATGAATTCTTCTCAATGAGTCCCATTGTCTAGGAGAATCTGAAGACCTTGTATAGACTTTCCTTCAAGGGCATCCCAAAATCTGCTTCCACGTGATACACTAAAAGTGGCTCAACAGAAAGCCTTCTAAGGTTGGAAAAGGGCTTTTCCCTGCCATAGCGTCAGTGCACAAATAGGGTCCTGAAGCTGTTCCTCATGTGCTACAGTTTTCACCCATCTCTTCTATATCAAGACAGCACAGTTCATCAAATGCACGAAGCTGGCAGCTGTACAGGTGCCAGGGGGCTGAGGATCCAGCTGCTGGACTGCAGAGGGGCAGGAGGGGAGCAGCCCTGGGAGCTGGCTGGGAGGAGAGCCATGCTTCATTCCTCCTACTGCAGCTCCTGCCAGCCTCCCAGCACCGCTGCGCTCACATGTTCGCACTGTCTCTCACACTCACCCACTCACTCGGTAATGGATTAACATTGACATTCTTCTTGGAAAGAATGTGTTCTTCAGAAGCTCATGACTGCGAAGTGCGGCTATTTATAAATACCAGCATGCTGAATAATTTGCCCGCATTGCAAAGGAACATTTCCTAATTTTGCAATGAGATAGTACATTTTATATAGCAGCTGGATGTTTTGTCTGGGTGGATTTGCAGTGGCTCCAGCAATTTCTTACGAAGTACCACAAACCTCCTGCTGTTGCAATTCCAGCTCCGTGTTGATTTAGGAGAAAACTGTTCAGCCTTGCACCAAGTGTGAAGGGAGCACCGGGTGTTAGTAAGTGAAGTTAACTCCAGATGGATCCAGGCAACCTTAGGAAGACTTTCTCTCCCTACTTCTGTTGTAGTGTGTCACCTTGTTAGCAGTGACTGGGGACACGGGCATAGTCAAGGTTACAAAAGACACAAAAGATTTTAATACAGCGTTATGTGGACCTGAACAGGATAGAGTTAATGAGGTGTTGCAGCCCTGTCTTCTGTTTTGTTCCCACCGCAGCTTTTTGTGTAGCATCATGTCAGAGGTGTTCACCAAATAACTTAGCTGTTCGGACGTGTCATCTGCTCATACTGATTTAAGCTACATTTTCCCAGAAAACTGGAAATCCAGGTATTTATGCTTGTCTCCTTAGATTTTAAGTGTATCTCATTTTAGTTGTAAGTAGCAGAAGTGGGGAACTAGGCAAAGAAGTAGGATGCAGTGTTTTCTATTTTCACTGCATTGCTCTACCCACTAACAGTATATTTTAAGAAGTCTTGAAAAATGTTTTCCGTTTTGTGCTAGAAGTGTTCTCTTGTATTCAGTTTCCTCCACTTTTCAAAAGGAATCAAAAAAGTAAGAAACCTCAGACTATACTGGGAAAACATTCTTGGTATTAAATGGTTCATAAAAAGAAGACATATGAAAATATTATAGTTTGGAGGGGTGAGAAAATAGAGATAGGGAACAGAAGCATTGGAAAACTAGAAAATGTTAAATAAAGGGGAAATTGTAGCAAGGGCATTTACAAAGTTGGGAAGCTCTGGTTGCTAGGGTTTTTTGGAAGGAAGATACCTACTTACACAGTAACTCAGGTGTTTCTGAGTAACAGTAGGTTAGTCACCGTTAGGTTAATAGGTTAGAGGCAGGTGTAACCTACCCCCTCACCCCTCTACTCGTGTGAACAGGAGAGAGCTGAGAAGTCCTACAAAGAAAAGCAAATTCAAGAGTCCGAGACCCTGCAGGCACGGAAGGTTTTTTCCACCAATGATCTAACCTCTAAGCGTGGGAGTTGTTAGTATAACATTCTAGAAAGACCTTAACTAGTGTGGTTTGGAGAACCAGGGAAATTCAGTATACTGCTTTTGTGAAGAGTTTGTTTGCCCATGCAGGTGAAGATTATTTAGAGAGTTAAGTCCGAGAAAGCTGTTTAGCCTGGGAGAAGATGGAAACCAATGGGCAACAGCGATCAAGACATGATACCTGGGGTAAACAACTTCAAGGGAGTTAAAATAACAATAACTCTGTAATCAGTTGGGAAAATGCTATTTTCCAGGCCCCAGGCAGTTACACAGCTCGCTTGCCAAGTCTGAGAGCCCAGAGATCAAAAAGAACATGAATCTTAAAAGGACTGTGTTGGAACAAGAAAGGAAGGCGTGAGTTGTGAGCAGCTGCCTGGGGATGAGAGAGAGGAGTCTGAAAAAGGAGGGGAGTGCAGCTGAGCCCAAAGACGGAGGTAACTGGGCTGAAACCCGCTCCTGCACAGTGCCTCTTCCAGCAGCAGGTGGAAGTAAATCCTAGCGTACCTGGGCATATGGTAACTAGAAACCTCTGCTTACCGTAAGGATTTGCGCTGACAGCCAGGCTTGGGATGGGGTTTGGTTTTCAGTGGACAAGGAAGAGGGCAAACTCTAAAATGAGATTCTGGAGCTGAAATTCCCTCATAGTTTGGAATTCAGCGCCTTTTTTTTTTTCCCTTTGTGCTAATATTTCCCTGAATTACCCAGACTGTTCTTTTTATGCAGCTGAGAAATTTCTTGTCAGCCTTACTTACAGAGACCTGTAAAGTGCTAATACCTTTGTTCAAGTAATGTTCATCAAGCTTCTGCGTGTAGCTTGAGCTGCAGCAGTTGGGGGTGTTTCTGTCCGTTATTGGCTGGTGGAAAAAAAGTCTTCAAGGCTTACTTAAACTCTAAGTGAAATAATACGTTACATTGAAATTGTCTGTAAAGTAATTTCCTTTAGATTGAACTCCTCTGGGAAACACATAGTGTTTGAACATGGTCGTGACATACTTCCTTTTCCCTTTCCTTTTTCCTCTTTACCCATCTTTTTCCCTTCAACACTGATCCTAATCCATACAGGCTAAGACAAGCCATACTCAGCCCTTTGGTGAATTAATTGTGATCTTCCACATGCAGCACTTCTCTGCAGTGAACAACACGTCTGCTAACTCAACTCTGGGCAACTATGTTCAAAAGGAATAAGATTTTCCACTGAAAACAAAAATTCGTTGAGACAACCGCACGTAAGTACAAGCGTTGCCTGTGTGGGATGAGAGCTTATGTTTGGAATGACTCTTTTATCTTTGAAGCCTTGAAAACCTTAATAAATATTTTGGAAGCTGTTTCCCTCGCTGGGGTTTGTTTGGGATTTTTTGGAATCCCATTGTGCCTGCCTCCCACCCCAGCCCACAGATTTGTCTTGTCTATCTGCCGTGGCTCATTAGTCAAGCTGCAGGCTCCACGGAGCAAGGATTGTCATTATCTTCATGTCTCAACGCGTTGGCCACAGCATTCTACAAAAATATTTGCTCCAAAATAATAACAACAGCTCATTCAAGTGGGATTCACTTAAGTATTGAATTATTGCTGTCAAATTTGGAATTTCTTGTTTAAATCTTCAGGAAAATACTGTTTTCTGAGAGGAAATCCCTCTGCAGTATAAAAGCCAGGGCCCACAGCAGAACAGAGATCATTCGATAGTGATTTCCATGCTGGAGTATGTGCAGTTGGGACATAAAGCCCTAAATATGCTTCTAAGCTGTGGCCAAAGGTCACCATTTTGGATTGAATCTTTGGAGGGTATTGGAATAAATATTGCACTTTTACGGGTGTTTAAAATTTCCCAGTGGACCTTAACAACAATTCAGTTTGCTGAGCAGCAGCTAACCGATCCTTATGGTATAGCTGAGTCCATTTTCTCTCTCCTCAATAAAATGAACGTATGCCAGTTGTGTTATCGGCACACATCTGCCCCACTTTGTGTCAATATGGGCTCAGGTGTCCAGGTCCACCCACATATTAGTGGTCGCACAGAGTATTGAGCAAATCAATGGCTTATTTTTTCCCACTTCTGTAGAGAATCAGCCTGACGTTTCTACTGAAGATAAAACTATGCTAGCTCATACAGCAGGGGATTATAAAGTCTATCAGAAATACCGTGCCATAGAGTTTTCCTATTATCCTTGTTCATCTGCCTCTTCAGAATTAACACCCACCTAAGCAACTCTGCACCTTGGCGAAGGGCCAGCCACGTTCTCAGTCCAAGGCAGGGAAAAGGAAGGCTCAGGACTGCTCCCAAGAAGCTGCCATCACAGAGGAGGCATCGACAGCCTCGTGAAACCCAGGGGAAGAACAGGTCTTAAATCACCACAGATTTACAGCTCCGATTCATTAGTCGACAGCATCCTTGCTGGAAGAAACACGTGGGCTTGGAAAAAGTGAGTCTTGAATAGTGATTGGGAAAAAAAAGATCACCATTAACGGTTCTGGCTCTGCACAGTACTCGCAGCGAGCCTCCTCTGACACACTGCCAGGTATGTTCAGTGAGTGGGAAGGACTGGAGAGTCAGTTGTGAGTGTGGCATTTTAACACGCAAATGCTCTGAACCAGCCATATCCCCCACTGACCTTTCCCTGCAAGAAAGAAAAGTAAATGTGCTGCATTCAGAGATGTTTGTGTAGAGGCTACAAACATGGGAGCGTTGGCTTCTGCTGCAGCAGTGGATGTCAGTTCAGGGCTGTGAGAACCGGGAGCAGCACGTCTGGTTTCAGGGAGGTTCACTGTGTTCCATCAGCAGTGATTTTCGGGATTTCTGATGCATTTTTCCTTTGGCTACAACTACAGCCGTTGACCCTTTCCCATGAATTCTCTTGGGTTTTTTTCTACTCTTATTCAGCATAACAAGACCAAGCATTGTGTCTGGTTTGCAAATGTTAACAAATTGTTGAAGTTCACCACCAACAAAACATTTTTCCTTGGGAAAAAGTTATTGCAAATAAACAATGAAACATTTTCAATGATCAAAAGCGCTCAGCATCTCACTGATGTCAGTTGACACTGCTGCTGTTCATAGCTGGACAAGGGACAGGAAGATATGCATAGGTGTTAAACACACATGTTCTTTTTAAAATCTGTGCCTTGTTGAAAAGTGACATAGAACATGAGAGACAGAGATAAGGGCTGAATAAATATCTGGATAAATTCATGGTGATATGCTTAAAGGGTAAGCTGAGTTATCAAGAACTTCATAACAGCTTTCTGGAGGTACTTAAGACTCTCAATCCACTTGCAAATTTAATTTCCTGTGTGACAACAGGAACAATTTATTGTCTGTGGCCAGGACACAGCATGTGAGTAGGATCGGGAGGGTCTACTTTCATGCCTCTTTCAAAGAACCTCACTGAACATAGCACCATGATGTGACTGAAACAAAAATGACTTCATTCTGATCTACAATTTTACTGCTGGATAGAGGGAAGGCTCTCCTAGCTCAAATCAAATTGTAAAATATCGTTTGACGCAGCTGTCTAATACTGCTAACAGTTACTAAATATCAAAGTAAAGCTATACTTGCTCCGTCTTCTCACACCCATTCCCAAAGAAGGTAATCCACAGGAAAAAATCACTTTCACCCATTTTCACCCTGTTTTTTTTTTTCAAATTGTTTTAATGTGATCTGAAGGATAGAAATGCAGACTCTCTGTATCTGTCCGTGAATTTTGTTCTTCCAGCACATATTCCAAGAGTAACCTTGTGTCATAAGTAGGTAAACAAAACTAGCAACGTACATTATTACCCCTTGTTGTTCTGTGTCTGCTGTCCAACAATACTTCATAACCCAGTGAGCTGATTAGGGGATTTTTAAAAGGCATTTCTGGAAATGCTGATCAGATGTAATTCCACTGGACTGAAAGAAATATTTTGTTGACTTTGTGCAGTTCTGTCTCAAAGCCAAATTCATGCCTGGGTGGGTATTATTTCTTATTTTTGCAGATAAAACAGTGATACAACGATAGCATTGTCTCTGTTTTCCTCATATTTGGGAGTTATTGGTTTAGCAAGCTCTCACTGACATGTTATTGGTCTCTAAGCAGCATATCAGAGATGACATAACCAATGCGAGAATTGAGTTTTGTGGATCGTATGAACTAGTGCATGGCCACAAATCTTTGCACTCGCACTGTATTTACCTTTGCATCTCAGATCTTTTATTTACCTCGTATTCATCCTTTGCACCAGGGGGGTATTTGCCTCAACATCTCAGATTTTTTATTTGCATCCAAATGGTGGTTTCCCTTGTATGAATTTGTTCTGAGCATTTCTGTAGATCAAAAGTTAAACTTCATATTTATCTTGAAGGTAGTAAACAATGCCTCCTTCTCGGGGAAACTGGATTCATGGACTGAATCTACTGGAAAAATCATTATTGCTAATAAACCAATCTGTATTTTATTTCAGACTTTACATCAATTTTTACTCATCAATGAAGCAGACTCAGAAAAAAAAATTAATTGCATTGTCCTAAGCACTGCACTATGTTAACAGACATGCTAGTCCTTCATTAACTGACAGGTGAGATGGGCAACGCACTCCATCCCTCTCTGTTGCTTCTGCCTCTGTGATCTGGACTCTTTTTGAAACTGAGGATTACTTGTATGACTTTCAAGCTCAAATGTCTTCCCACCTGCAAGTCCTTAATGGATATGAAGAATGCAAAAGGTAAATCTTGATAGATAGAACAGCTCAGTGCCACAGAGTCCCCAGCCACCTATACTGTGTGTTAACGGTGTGGGAACTGAGCTGCAACATCACTGAAGTAAATGGTCAAGAGATCTTAATAGTTAAGTAACATTATGTTGTTTAAGTGTTTTGTTTTGTGGCTTTTTATTTCCCATACAGCACAATTCTTGTACGCTATCTAGAGTTGCTCTCTTGGAGATTTAAATTATATTCAGTACCTCAAACTCATTTTACTGTTCATTAATACTCATTCCTTACAATGAGAAGGTCTTGCATCCGCATGCTTCTTTGAACCACTCACACTAATGAGCACTTGCTCATTATGCAAGAACTGCAGAATTTCATTTCTTACTAACAAGAAGTAGAGAAGATACTTTAAGAAATACAATGTGAAATCTCATCATTGTAAATCTTTTTTTAATAAAAAACAAGCTTGAATGGCAGGGGGGTTTACATGGTGCATTGGTCCCATACTTTGCTTGTTCATCACTTCCTCCTTTGAGTTAAAGCTTTGCAAGTAATTGAGCACCATGTTGACAGTAAGAAATTGATGTCATATTATTTGTGGGATAATTGGATTTTCTCAGAACTCCTGCAGGCTCAAAGGAACTGATCCTGCAGGCTCAAAGGAACTGATCCTGCAGACCTGCTGGCTCACATGTGTGAGGGACCTGCAGTTTAGCACTTCTGGCTATTATCTCTGTTTGCATCCCACTACTGTCTAGAGGGGAGCATGGGCTTTGGGACAGCCAGACCCCAACCTGTAATGCTACAACTTGGCATTTGTCCTTACATTTTATTTTTAATGAAAACATTCCATGTCAGGTGATCCTGTAAGCACTTGCATTAACCTGAAGTCTTCTGTTACCTGAAGTCTTCTTAGGTATCTATCTCCTCAAAATGGCAAATCCATTCTTCTTCTTTTGCAGTTAAACCTTGTGTTCAGAGCAAGATCCTTGATTCCAATGGCTCAGCTGGTTAATATACAGTCCAACCTGAACTATGAATGCAGAAGCTGGGCATTCATTTACATCTGTATGACATTTGTATAATCTAAATAACCTCCCATGACCCCTGTGTGAATGGTATTACGGACAAAAATTATCTTGCCCATAAACCAGGTGAACTGAATATAAATACTTGATGTTAGGGAGTAGGATTTTGAAATGTAAGTTGCACACAGAAGGAATATAACATGCAGAAGAAATTACTCTCGCCAGAAAAAAAAAAAGAGTTGATTCACTGAGTTCTATTCAGTTTTTAATTTCTAACAAACTTGCCTAATCTCAGTTTCTGTAGCTTGTGTTAAAATACTAAATAACATTGGTTCAAATACACCCCCTGTGACATTAAAGGAAACGGAAAGCTTAGGCACACATTAATTGCATTCCATGATGTGGCATATAGCTTAACAAACCTAATTTAAAGAACCTTAGAACAATGACATTTATGCTTTAATTAGAGCAATCGAGAGCTGTGCTGCGAGCTTTTGGACAAACGATTTTTCCTGTGGGCCCAGGCCTTTCTGACAGGGTGCAGGTTTGCCGGCAGCGTGCCACCCGTCAGTCTGGTCACACAGGCAGAACTGGCTTCCTGGAGACGGATGCTGGCAAAACAAAATGCAAGAATAAGAAGCGCGATGAGAATCAAGCAGACAGTGTAGGCAGCCGCAACGCAAGGCTTCCTCGAGAACAGATTGGACTTTCCCAGGAAAATGCAGTCATTTATTTCTCTTTAAGGAGAACACATTAAAAAGACCAGATATGTTCCAAACCTAACAATAACAGTTTAAGATGATAAATGTTATTTTAATGATCTCTATCTACTCTGGTATTCTAATCACAGCGCTTCGGTTTAAAACAGAAAACATCAAAAGCTGCAAAGAAACAATTGCCATGAGATAAAAACCCCATCCAAAAATCAGAGAGAGGTTAATAAATCTAATTTACTTTAAAGGTATTCACAAACTGTGATAAAAACCAGATTGGTCATGAGAGTTAAAGTTGTTACCATATGCACCTCACAGATTCTGTGTCACGTTCCTTATGCTGGCAAACTGACTAATGATTTCAAGACTGTTCCCCAGACAAGAACATGACAATTTGTGTGTTGTGCATTAAAGCTCTTTGTGCTCTGCAGCAGAACGAAACATAAATTTTGCAGAAGAATTTAGATGCTCTTTTGCAATCTGGTCCAGTAAAAAGGAAATTGTGTACCAGCTTAATATATATTTAAAACTGAGACTCTTACCGAATGCAGAGGAATGATGTAGTAGGTATACTGCTCTTGTATTTACCTTGATACTGAGATTTTGGATACAACATTTAAAAAAAAAAAGTAAAATTCTAGTTTACTCTGAAACCTAATGGCATTAGTTAAAAATGTCAGTATTGTCAACAATCCAGTAACATTATCAATACTAATCACTGGTATTTGGAAATACATACAAAATAAGCTTTTAAAAAGCTGAATATAAAATAGAACTGCATGATTTTTAGGGAACTCAAGCATCTCAAGGACTTTCTTCATTATCAGTTTAAAACCCTTAACTTTTAGTGGGAGCTAATGTGGCAAAAACGCATTTGTGTCCAGAAAGCCATGATGACTTGCTTCATTTAACAGAAGTATTTGATGCTGACTTTTGCAATGTATCCTATTTTGACTTGCATGTTGAAGTATTACTAAAATTACAAAAGTATTACAAAAAGGTATTACAAAAGACTAAGCTGGATACATAAGGATGGCAGATAAAACTAAATGTTTCTCTCTGGTTGAAATTAGCAATTTTTATAAGACTGAATTAAAACTAGTAAGTAAATAATCCTTCCAGCTTTTCCCCCAAATCTTTTGTTTTGGGAAAAAAAAAAAAGTCCAACTACGTTCCAAAGGAACCCTTTGATGAAACTGCAGATTCTGGAATAAAAAATTCATTCAAGAAATGTCAGCGACCTCTATCTTGGGGCTTATTCAGGCAATTTAATGAATACAAAAGCTAACACTTTCCTCTCCCGCTCAGCTCATAATTAAGAAGGATTACAGATACACTTTTTAAAGGGAAATTACTTTTGTAAAACACTAGAATTTAGGGTGTTTGTGGCATCAGGCCAAATACTTGATCTTAGCTGTTAACTGGAACTCAAATTCTTACCCCCTTTTGCAGGCACATGTGCCTGAAAAGTGATAAAACCAGGGCAGTTCGATGCAGGACTGAACACTACCGAAGTCCCTTAAAACAGGTCCTATAAATGGTCACGCCTCACTCGTAAGAGGTGCATATCTGACTTCCAAATGCTGGCAGAACAGAAGCTTAGAGTTCCTTTATCTTAGACTTTAACAGTGCCAAGTATTACCGGAAAGCCCAGGTGGATAGAGAGCCTGTTGCCCTGCTCCTCTGCGTGAGAAAGATGATGCTGATGAGCAACGCGATGGACGTCAGGTGATCTGGGAGTGGAGCTCCAGCTCCATGTGGTGAGGGAAAGCCATGAATTTACTCAGGATTATTTCTTCTGCCTGGCCGTGAAGACAAGAATAAATGAGCAGTTACTGCTGAGCAGTCATCATCTGGAGACGTGCCCCATAGCATCACACTTCAGAATTTGACAACATTGAATCATGCCATTTAATTGGGGGTACTTAAACCTTCGTTTGACTGTAGCAGAGTTTTGATTCTGAAGACAAAATAGAGGAAAACAAAAAATTTAGAGTTAATCTGTACGTAAAATTATAGGGTAAATATAGTTCAAACTTCCCCCCAAATCACTGGTATCTCGAGAAATCATTTTTCTTCCCTGTTACCACTATTCTATTGTAACGCAGTCCAGTGGAGTGAGCTTTGCCTGTGTGGCTGTGTGTTGCCAAGAGATGGTTAGAAGATCAGTAATTCAACATGACTTTGAATCCTATCACCCTTGCAAACTTGTAATCACGCAGCTTACGTCTATTTCGCTATTGCTTTGAGCAGGAGAAGGTGGAAGGATTTGCCTTCTTCGTGACTGGTTTAGCAGCAGGGCTAATCTGATTCCATATGATGTTAACAGAAGTTCATCTGCTCTTAAGCAATTTTAATAATGTCTGGGAACAGCATTTGATATTAGTCATGATAGTATGAAAATATTGTGTCAATCTCCTTTTCCATGAAAAATATTGCAAGACAAGATGTGTTTTGCAGATGCTAGTCTTCAGCATACATTGCCACTATTTGTTCACTTCTGCTCCTGGAGTAAGGCAGTGAGAAGAATTACAAATACCTCACAGACACACTGAAGAATGTGTTCATCGGGAATGGGAAGAAGGGACTGTTCTTCACTGGAAAGTGCAGAGCACTTAATCCTACTTTTAATGACCATCTTTCATTTCAGGGTGAGGGTCTCTAAGTCTTGCTTTTTCAAGTCTTTTGAAGATCCTGAATTCATTGAGGTAGTTCAACGTAAACAGGGGGATGCAGAACTTACCCAAGCCTCATTTCGGCATCAGACAACATCAAAACTACGTACACATTTGTCATCACGAGGCCTTGACTATTTAAGAGATAAATTTGCCCATGTATCTCTAACATACAGCAGCCTTCAGGGAGCCTGATCACATTAGGAAGTTCTCTATGGAAATCATCTGTTTCAGGCAACAGTAGTAGCAGAGGAAGTGTTAGACTGATGCTGAGTATGATTAAAGGCAAATTTAGACAAGGGTCAGCCATACCCAGCACCATTCTAGGAATTGTTGGGGGCAGTAATTACCTGTGGTGCCACATTATTGCTTAGGCTCCGGCTAACCACATTTCACGCAGCTCCCTCACATGCTCAGTGCTCTGGTCGGTCTCTGTCATGCACAGTCACTGTCACAGGTGCCGGCAACATGACAGTAGCATGGGGGAAAACGTCTAGCCCTGTCCAGACAGATACATCTGCGTAGCCTTAATATCCTGCCTACTGGGGTTTGAGAATTAGCATAATCTCTGTGGTCCTCTACAGCTCCAATGCACCAAGGGCATTTTTCGAAAATCCTGTTCTCTGATTTTGCCTTCCATCACCGTTCAATAGTCTAATTGATAGATCTTAACTTTGAGGAGAAGCACAACATGCTTAGAATGCGAAATCCCTGACAAAACCTGTAAACATCACATTACAACATGATAGCTCAGGCTCTGTTCTGATCTCCCTGTCCTCTTGCCTCACAAGAATGAACAGATACATCATGAAGGAGACAGTATGAAAAACCATTGTCCTGCTTATATCTCACTGACAAAGCTTCAAAGGCATTTCCTTTCCAAGTCTGTCACGAGCATGCTGTCCTGGAGTGAATTCCATGCACGCTCAGGGAAAACCATTGCTCTGAGTGGTAGTAAGTGGCTCTTCCAGAAGCGTGAATTGGTCTGCTAGTCCAACAGGAAAAGCCCATAGTATCACCCCAGCCCTCGTCACGTTGCGTTTTGCTGTATGGTGACTGAATT